>NW_027590276.1:300000-538452 GCF_964213995.1 Mustelus asterias | reverse complement strand
AGGGGAGGAGTGGGACAGGGAGGGGAGGAGTGGGACAGGGAGGGGAGGAGGGGGACAGGGAGGGGAGGAGGGGGACAGGGAGGGGAGGAGGGGGACAGGGAGGGGAGGAGGGGGACAGTGTGGGGAGGAGGGGGACAGGGAGGGGAGGAGTGGGACAGGGAGGGGAGGAGTGGGACAGGGAGGGGAGGAGTGGGACAGGGAGGGGAGGAGGGGGACAGGGAGGGGAGGAGGGGGACAGGGAGGGGAGGAGGGGGACAGGGAGGGGAGGTGGTTGACAGGGAGGGGAGGAGGGGGACAGGGAGGGGAGGAGGGGGACAGGGAGGGGAGGAGGGGGACAGGGAGGGGAGGTGGGGGACAGGGAGGGGAGGAGGGGGACAGGGAGGGGAGGAGGGGGACAGGGAGGGGAGGAGGGGGACAGGGAGGGGAGGAGGGGGACAGGGAGGGGAGGAGGGGGACAGGGAGGGGAGGAGGGGGACAGGGAGGGGAGGAGGGGGACAGGGAGGGGAGGAGGGGGACAGGGAGGGGAGTAGGGGGACAGGGAGGGGAGGAGGGGGACAGGGAGGGGAGGAGTGGGGCAGGGAGGGGAGGAGTCGTGCAGGGAGGGGAGGAGTGGGGCAGGGAGGGGAGGAGTGGGGCAGGGAGGGGAGGAGTGGGGCAGGGAGGGGAGGAGTGGGGCAGGGAGGGGAGGAGTGGGGCAGGGAGGGGAGGAGTGGGGCAGGGAGGGGAGGAGTGCGGCAGGGAGGGGAGGAGTGGGGCAGGGAGGGGAGGAGTGGGGCAGGGAGGGGAGGAGTGGGGCAGGGAGGGGAGGAGTGGGGCAGGGAGGGGAGGAGTGGGGCAGGGAGGGGAGGAGTGGGGCAGGGAGGGGAGGAGTGGGGCAGGGAGGGGAGGAGTGGGGCAGGGAGGGGAGGAGTGGGGCAGGGAGGGGAGGAGTGGGGCAGGGAGGGGAGGAGTGGGGCAGGGAGGGGAGGAGTGGGACAGGGAGGGGAGGAGTGGGACAGGGAGGGGAGGAGTGGGACAGGGAGGGGAGGAGTGGGACAGGGAGGGGAGGAGTGGGACAGGGAGGGGGAGGGGAGGAGTGGGACAGGGAGGGGGAGGGGAGGAGTGGGACAGGGAGGGGGAGGGGAGGAGTGGGACAGGGAGGGGGAGGGGAGGAGTGGGACAGGGAGGGGGAGGGGAGGAGTGGGACAGGGAGGGGGAGGGGGAGGGGAGGAGTGGGACAGGGAGGGGGAGAGGAGGAGTGGGACAGGGAGGGGGAGGGAGGGGGGGGAGGGGAGGAGTGGGACAGGGAGGGGAGGAGTGGGGCAGGGAGGGGAGGAGTGGGGCAGGGAGGGGAGGAGTGGGACAGGGAGGGGAGGAGTGGGACAGGGAGGGGAGGAGTGGGACAGGGAGGGGAGGAGTGGGACAGGGAGGGGAGGAGGGGGACAGGGAGGGGAGGAGGGGGACAGGGAGGGGAGGAGGGGGACAGGGAGGGGAGGAGGGGGACAGGGAGGGGAGGAGGGGGACAGGGAGGGGAGGAGGGGGACAGGGAGGGGAGGAGGGGGACAGGGAGGGGAGGAGGGGGACAGGGAGGGGAGGAGGGGGACAGGGAGGGGAGGAGGGGGACAGGGGGGGAGGAGGGGGACAGGGTGGGGAGGAGGGGGACAGGGAGGGGAGGAGTGGGACAGGGAGGGGAGGAGTGGGACAGGGAGGGGAGGAGTGGGACAGGGAGGGGAGGAGGGGGACAGGGAGGGGAGGAGGGGGACAGGGAGGGGAGGTGGTTGACAGGGAGGGGAGGAGGGGGACAGGGAGGGGAGGAGGGGGACAGGGAGGGTAGGAGGGGGACAGGGAGGGGAGGAGGGGGACAGGGAGGGGAGGAGGGGGACAGGGAGGGGAGGAGGGGGACAGGGAGGGGAGGAGGGGGACAGGGAGGGGAGGAGTGGGGCAGGGAGGGGAGGAGTGGGGCAGGGAGGGGAGGAGTGGGGCAGGGAGGGGAGGAGTGGGGCAGGGAGGGGAGGAGTGGGGCAGGGAGGGGAGGAGTGGGGCAGGGAGGGGAGGAGTGGGGCAGGGAGGGGAGGAGTGGGGCAGGGAGGGGAGGAGTGGGGCAGGGAGGGGAGGAGTGGGGCAGGGAGGGGAGGAGTGGGGCAGGGAGGGGAGGAGTGGGGCAGGGAGGGGAGGAGTGGGGCAGGGAGGGGAGGAGTGGGGCAGGGAGGGGAGGAGTGGGGCAGGGAGGGGAGGAGTGGGGCAGGGAGGGGAGGAGTGGGGCAGGGAGGGGAGGAGTGGGGCAGGGAGGGGAGGAGTGGGGCAGGGAGGGGAGGAGTGGGGCAGGGAGGGGAGGAGTGGGGCAGGGAGGGGAGGAGTGGGGCAGGGAGGGGAGGAGTGGGACAGGGAGGGGGAGGGGAGGAGTGGGACAGGGAGGGGGAGGGGAGGAGTGGGACAGGGAGGGGAGGAGTGGGGCAAGGAGGGGAGGAGTGGGGCAGGGAGGGGAGGAGTGGGGCAGGGAGGGGAGGAGGGGGACAGGGAGGGGAGGAGGGGGACAGGGAGGGGAGGAGGGGGACAGGGAGGGGAGGAGGGGGACAGGGAGGGGAGGAGGGGGACAGGGAGGGGAGGAGGGGGACAGGGAGGGGAGGAGGGGGACAGGGAGGGGAGGAGGGGGACAGGGAGGGGAGGAGGGGGACAGGGAGGGGAGGAGGGGGACAGGGAGGGGAGGAGGGGGACAGGGAGGGGAGGAGGGGGACAGGGAGGGGAGGAGTGGGGCAGGGAGGGGAGGAGTGGGGCAGGGAGGGGAGGAGTGGGGCAGGGAGGGGAGGAGTGGGGCAGGGAGGGGAGGAGTGGGGCAGGGAGGGGAGGAGTGGGGCAGGGAGGGGAGGAGTGGGGCAGGGAGGGGAGGAGTGGGGCAGGGAGGGGAGGAGTGGGGCAGGGAGGGGAGGAGTGGGGCAGGGAGGGGAGGAGTGGGGCAGGGAGGGGAGGAGTGGGGCAGGGAGGGGAGGAGTGGGGCAGGGAGGGGAGGAGTGGGGCAGGGAGGGGAGGAGTGGGGCAGGGAGGGGAGGAGTGGGGCAGGGAGGGGAGGAGTGGGGCAGGGAGGGGAGGAGTGGGGCAGGGAGGGGAGGAGTGGGGCAGGGAGGGGAGGAGTGGGGCAGGGAGGGGAGGAGTGGGGCAGGGAGGGGAGGAGTGGGGCAGGGAGGGGAGGAGTGGGGCAGGGAGGGGAGGAGTGGGGCAGGGAGGGGAGGAGTGGGGCAGGGAGGGGAGGAGTGGGGCAGGGAGGGGAGGAGTGGGACAGGGAGGGGAGGAGTGGGACAGGGAGGGGAGGAGTGGGACAGGGAGGGGAGGAGTGGGACAGGGAGGGGAGGAGTGGGACAGGGAGGGGGAGGGGAGGAGTGGGACAGGGAGGGGGAGGGGAGGAGTGGGACAGGGAGGGGGAGGGGAGGAGTGGGACAGGGAGGGGGAGGGGGAGGGGAGGAGTGGGACAGGGAGAGGGAGGGGAGGAGTGGGACAGGGAGGGGGAGGGGGAGGGGAGGAGTGGGACAGGGAGGGGGAGGGGAGGAGTGGGACAGGGAGGGGGAGGGAGGGAGGGGGAGGGGAGGAGTGGGACAGGGAGGGGAGGAGTGGGGCAGGGAGGGGAGGAGTGGGGCAGGGAGGGGAGGAGTGGGGCAGGGAGGGGAGGAGTGGGACAGGGAGGGGAGGAGTGGGGCAGGGAGCGAGGAGTGGGGCAGGGAGGGGAGGAGTGGGGCAGGGAGGGGAGGAGTGGGGCAGGGAGGGGAGGAGTGGGGCAGGGAGGGGAGGAGTGGGGCAGGGAGGGGAGGAGTGGGACAGGGAGGGGAGGAGTGGGACAGGGAGGGGAGGAGTGGGACAGGGAGGGGAGGAGTGGGACAGGGAGGGGAGGAGTGGGACAGGGAGGGGAGGAGTGGGACAGGGAGGGGATGAGTGGGACAGGGAGGGGAGGAGTGGGAAAGCATAGAACTATAGGAATATACAGTGCAGAGAGGCCATTCAGCCCATGTATCTGTACCAGCCCATAGAAGAGAAACTATCCTTTCATTTTTACCCCGCTTCCCAACACCTGATCTGTAGCCTGGCAGATGACAGCATTTCAGATGCAGATCCAGGTAACTTTTAAATGAGTTGAGCGTTTCAATCACAACCACCAAATGAGGCACCATCCTCTGGGTGAAAGGTTCTTCCTCATGTCCCTTGTAACCCTTCTACTAATCACTTTAATTCTATGCCCCCTGGTAATTAACCCCTTGGCTAGGGGGAAACAAGCCTTTCCTGTCTGTGCTGTCGAAGCCCCTCATCATTTTCTCCTCAATTTGGTCACCCCTCAGCCTCCTCTGTTCTAAAGAAAACAACCCCAGCCTATCTGATCTCTCATCGTGGCTGCAATTTCCAAGCCCTGGAAACATTCTTCCAAATATCCTCTGTCCTTCCTGTGATGTGGTGGCCAGAACTGTACACCAAATTCCAGCTGTGGTCTAACCAGTGTTTTATATAGTTCATTGCACATCATTGTACGTAGGGGTGGAGTGGGATAGGGAGGGGAGAGGGAGTAAGGAGACGTGCAGGAGATGACGTGGATGAGAGAGTGCAGGGCAGGGAGAGGAAGGGTGGAAAAAAAGGGAGGAGGATTAATTTGTTAAATTTATCAAACATGGTATTGCGTCCCTCAGAAACACCTTAAGGTGCTTTGCATGCAATAAAGTAATCTGAACTGCAGTATTATATGAGTGAACACAACAGTCCTTTTACAATAAAAACAGAAAATATTGGAAAAACTCAACAGGTCTTGCAGTATCTGTGGAGAAAGAAACCTAGTTAATGATTTGAATCCAATAAAGAAGAGTATTGGACTCAAAATGTTGGATGGAGTTTTCCCAAAAAGTTTCTAGGTGTCAGAAGAGTGTGAAAATGGGAATCCTCCATGCCAGTCCTTCGGGCGAGCTCAGCACTGCAATATTCCGGCACTCTGTCACTTTCCTTGACAGCTGGGAGCTTTGCTGGTGGGTTGGGGGTGGGTGGGCTGGGGCAGGGGGGATCCTCCAGACACGAATCAGATTTTTGGCCTCGCATGCTAACTCCCCAGCTCATCACGCTGATCGACCGACATGGCGCGCCAGTAAGATTGCGCCGGTTAACTCTGTTTCGCTCTTCGCAGATGCTGCCGCACTTGCAGAATTTTTGCAACCTTTTCTGTTTTATTTCAGAATTCCAGCATCCGCAGTGTTTTATCTGTCCCCCTTTTTGCAGTGTGAGATTTTACAAAAAGTAACAAAATGAATAATGAGTCAATCTGTTACTGATGGTGAGTGAAGGAGCACTGAAATATCAGCCTCGATGTGGGACTTTCAGTCAGGGGGCCAGAACGGTGTTGGGGAGGGTAATAACAGGTAGCCTTTTCTGATCCTAATGCCAGAGCTTGGTTTAAATTAAATTGCTGCACAACATCCAACTCTAGTTCCAAGTCAGCAGACATGATTATGTTTGGAGGGGGTCTCAGCTGAGGACCACATGAACAGTTCCCGGCATGTTAGTGGGAGGAAGGAGCTTTACCATCAGGGGTGTTTCTGTGGTGGGATGGGGGTAGAGAGGAGAAGGTTGTAACTGCACAGGTCTTGTGGGGTCTCTTGGTCCACAAGACATTCATGCAGATGGATATTCCTAAGACTTAACGTCCGGAATTCTCCAGCAGTTCACGCTGGCGGGATTCTCCAGTCCCGCCGGCAGCATGCCCCTGCCGATGGGTTTCCTGCCGACGTGGGGTGACGTCAATGGGAATTCCCATCAACAGCGGCAGGACCAGAGAATCCCACTGCCAGCAAACAACCCGCCAGCTCCCGATGGCGGGAAACACTCGGCTGGGAGACTGGAGAATCTCGCCCAACATGACCTCTTCTGACCCCTCCAGGATGCCAGCAACAAGATTCAAACGCTAAAATGTTGGCACATTCCATGTATAATGTGTTTAATATCCAGGTAAGAGTAGCTCATTTGAATGGCACCCCATCCATCATCTCAAACATTCACTCCTTCCACCACCAACGACACACAGTGGCAGCAGTGTGCACCATCTACGAGATGCACTGTAACAACTTGTCAAGGCTCTTTCGACAGCATCTTCTAAACCTGTCACTTTTACCACCCAAACGGACAAGGGCAACAGATGCATGGGATCACCTACTATTCACTTGCAAGCTACACAAAACCCTGATTTGGGGGAATACATCCTTCACATTCGATGGGTCAAAATCTTCAAACTCCCCCTCTATCTATACCAATGGATTGCAGCAGTTCAAGGTGGCGGCTCAACACCACCTTCCTAAGGGCAATTAGGGATAGACAAGAACTGGCGATGTCCCATCTCAGAAAAAAATAATAAAAGCTCACACTGGCATAGATGTACGAGCCAAATAACTCGCCTGCATAACATCATAGTTCTTCAAAAGCATTTCCTCAGGCATGTTGACATGCCCTAGCAACAGTAAGGTGCTATTTTAAAGTAAATCATTAGCCCATCAACTGAATGTAAAGGGTCTGTGACAAATGATTCAAGGACTGAATGGCTAAGATATTCCTGCAGGGCACGTTTTATCCATCCAAGGGGAGGAGCATAGGCAAAGCACGTATTTACAGCGAGGACGTACTGGTTACTGTGCGGAAAGTCCAGCAAGTGCTGCATGGTTACAAAGGGGTGGTTCATCGTCTCCACCGGAGTGATCCTCTTCTCTGCGTCAATCAGCAACATCTTCTTCAACAGGCTGACAAATTCCATGCGATCTGCCTTCTCTGCCAGTAGGTCATTTCCCTCCAAATCCATCACCATGTTCACCTGAGACAAGAGAACAATTGCAATTTAGCAGCAGGATGGGACAGGGCAGGGTAATCTCACTCTCATCACTTCACTGAAAATTAATTCCCAACCCGCTATTTCTTTGAGCATATAGAAGGGCTTACAGGCAGCACGGTGGTTAGCACTGCTGCCTCACAATGCTGGGGACGTCCCCTCATGTTACCTTGTTTTATTTATTTTCCAATCATCTTAAATTTCAGCCTCGGGTCACTGTGTGGGGTTTGCATGTTCTCCCTGTCTCTGCGTGGGTTTCCTCCGGGTGCTCCGTTTCCTCCCACAGTCCAAAGACGTGCTGGGTTAGGCTGACTGGCCAGGCTAAATTCCCATTTAGTGTCAGGGGGACTAGCAAGGTAAATACGGGGATAGGGCCTGGGTGGGTGTGTTGTCAGTGCAGGCTCGATGGGCCGAATGGATTCCTTCTGCACTGTAGGGATTCTATGACTCTTCATCTGTCAGCAATATCTCAGTTCTTAGCAGAGAGCTGATAGGTGATTCCCTCCTTTTAGCTGTGACACTGTGGAGTTGTACTAGGAGCTTTATGATTGAGCACAGAAGCAGGTCATTTGGCTTAATTAGCCCATGCCAGTGTTTATTCTCTGCGTGGGCCTCCCTACTTCATCCGACCCAATTTACATATCTATTTTCTTCCCCCTCCTGTATTTATCGAGCTTCACCTTAAAGCACCTACGCTGTTCGTCTCTACTACACACGTCGACACATATACACAAAAGATTTAGGAGAATGGTTCCAGGGGTGAGGGACTTCAGTTACGTGGACAGACTGGAGAAAATGGGGTTGTATTCAAAATCATGTGGGGTCCAGACAGAATAGATACAGAGAAATTGTTCCCATTGATGGAAGGGTCAAGAACCAGAGGACACCAATTTAAGATGATTGGAAAATAAATAAAACAAGGTAACATGAGGGGAAGTCCTTTTAATGCAGCGGGTGGCTCGGATCCGGAATGCGCTGCTAGAAAGGTTGATGGAGGCAGATTCAATCATGGCTTTCAGGGAGAAATTGGATAAACAACTGCATGGCTACTGGAAAAGGTTGGGGGGAGTGGACTAAATAAATTGCTCTGGCAGAGAGTCAGCACGGACTCAATGGATCAAATGGCCTCTTTCGGAGCTGCAACCATTCTACGCAAAGTTTAATGAAGTTACTGTGAAAATCCTCCAGTCGCCACACTCTGGTGCCTGTTCGGGTACACTGAGGGAGAATTTAGCATGGCCAATGCACCTAACCAGCAAATCTTTCGGATTGTGGGAGGAAAACGGAGCACCCGGAGAAAACTCTTGCAGACAAAGGGAGAACGTGCAAACTCCTTGCCTCACAGCACCACAGACCAGGGTTCGATTCCTGACTTGGGTCACTGTCTGTGCGGAATCTGCACATTCTCCCAATGTCTGCGTGGATGCCTGTGAGACCTATTCCTGCTCCTTTTTCTGGCGTTCTGATGTGACAAACAGCTTGGTCACAGAGATAGATTGTAAGGAGTGTCTTCAAGGAGGTGAGAAGTAGAGAGGCAGCGAGCTTTAGGGAGGGAACTCCACAGCATGGTGTATAGGCAGCTAAAGGCATGACCACCAGTGGGAGGATGATGGAAATCAGAAGTGCACATGTTTTTCATAAAATAAATGTGAACTCTCATGTACAATGATTTTGTAAAGTACACTATTGTGCCTTTTTTTGAGAATTAAAAACACGAATCTTGTGATCATAGGTAGCCCCAGAACACTTTCAAATAGACGGATGTTGCGAGTGCAGTCTCTCCCCTAGCATTTATCCTGAGGAGGAATGCCCTCAATGATCCGCCTCTCTGTCCCTAACACAGCAGGTTTCCTGCAGGAGGCCTCACTCTCAGCACGATAACTAATTCTGGACTGCTTTTACTTACATGCGCTATATCATCCAAACAACCAAAGATATACTTTCTGGCTTCTTTAGACTTCATCCCTGTTTCTGCCTCATGCTCTTCCGGAGTCTAGAGCAAAAACGGAGGATTGAAAAATAAAATTAACAAATAAAGAACACGAGAGGACGAAAATCCCCACAAATTCACAGCTGACTTTCATTTAGCAGCCCTGGTTAGTCAATTCAAGTTTTTTATGCCAGCAGTTGATTAGTTACAAAATGCAGAGCTCTCCTTAATAACGTGGACTTAGTCCAGTGCTTTCCATTTCTCAGTGATAACCACAAACCTCCTAACATCAGCTCTCTGCAAGCGTATGCTTACATCTTTAGATGCCAAGGGGCAGGAGTTGCATCGGGGAGAAACGCACAACTAAAAATACCTCAGGAACAGTAAATTCCATGTCAGTAAACCAGAACCAGACAGGCTCAATCATGATTCAATCTTGGGTCGATAGGAGTGGAAGCTAAAAGGATGTTTCCCCTTATGGGCGAGACTAGACCTCGGGGGACACAGGTTAAAAATAAGGGGTCTCCCATTTAAGACCGAGGTGAGGAGAAACTTTTTCTCTCAGAAGGTCATGAGTCTCTGGAACTCTGAGGAAGAGTCATTGAATATTTCAAAGGTAGGTTCAGATTGACTCCCCTGTTAGTCAAAAATCTAAGGGGGTAGGCAGGAAAGTGGAGCTGAGGTCACAATCAGGTCAGCCATGATCTTATCAAATGGTAGAGCAAGGTCGAAAGGCAGAATGATCTACTCTTGCTCTTAGTTCATATGCATCGAATTTTGATCTGAGTTCACAATTACCTTCATTTTCCACCCTGAATATGATGTGTCGGTCTCTGTCGAGAAGAACCGTGTTGTTTTTGTCCCCACATTTAATAGATGATCTCCCGGCAACCCTTGTGTTTGTGAAATATAACGTATCTGCAGAATAAAAAAATAAATGAATTACCCCATGTGGTAAACCTAGTGAAATGTGAGCAAAGCATAAATATTGGAAGTCGTGATTCATTCGAACAGTTATTCGTCCAACATTTGCAACACTAATGAAAAACAGTGCAACACTAATGAGCCACGTACTAAACACTCTTCAATAATACTGCTGAGACTGTTACAACTTCACAACCCAAAAGGCTAGGACAGCTGCAGCATCCCAAGGTACCTTATCCTCATTTACCCTATCCTCTTCTCCCAGAGAACATCTCACGGCTGGTACATTAAGGATATTTGCAAATTGCCTGGAAGAGTGCAGCTCCAACAACTCAAGAAGAAGCTTGACAGCATCAGGACAATGCAGCCCGGCATCGTGGCACAGTAGTTAGCACTGCTGCCTCACAGCGCCAGGGACCCGCGTTCAATTCGAGCCTCGGGTGACTCTCTGTGTGGAGTTTGCACCTCCTTCCCGTGTCTGCATGGGTTTCCTCCGGGTGCTCCGGTTTCCTCCCACAGTCCAAAGATGTGCTTTAGGTTGATTGGCCATGTTAATTTCCCCCTAAGTGTCAGGAGGATTAGGAGGGTAAATGCATGGGGTTATGGGGATAGGGCCTGGGTGGGATTGTTGTCGGTGCAGGCTCAATGGGCCGAATGGCCTCCTTCTGCACTGTAGGGTTTCTATGATTGATACAAGAGGAGGCTATTCCACCACCCTAAACATTCATTCCTTTCATCATCACCACATAGTGGCAACAGTGTGTACCATCCACGCACTGCAGAAACTTCCATCAACAGCACCTTCCAAATCTGAGACCTCTCAAGGCAACATCTTGTGGTGCAGTGGCAGTGCCTTTAACTTTGAGCCAGAAGCTGCGGGTTCAAGCCCCACTCTGATTTGATGGCCATACAAAGTATGTTCATAATGTGACCCAACAGTTAATTATCAACCCAACCAAATCCTTCCAATATGCCCTTGGCAGGCACTAAGAGCGGGGAGGTCTCCTGATCAGCCATGACCTGCAGAAGTCGTCAGCAAGCTACTGCAGTACCTTGCCAAGCATAACCATGGACAAACACATGGAAGTCCATGGTCACCAATGCTTTCTTCGAAGATAGTATCTGGAAGGAGAGAGAGAGAGAGAAAAAGAGGGGGAGAGCTCTGTTGGAGGCCTAAAAGGCACCAAAACTGCTGAGTGACAAAAGGCCCTATCTATAAAAAGTCTTGGTTGAATCAGGACCTCCTGACTTTGAAGATCAATCTTCAACAGTAGAACACCGCTGCGAAATTTTAAGATGCTACCCGTGGTCCATTCCATAAAAACCCTTTGTTCCTGATTGGAATCACATTATCCTCTCACTGCGACATATCTCCTGGGCTTCTCTGTTCCTGGTTTGCATGCAGTTTATTAGAAATGAGATTGAACGATTGGAGATTGAAAGTCTGAAGTGGGTTTGGAACTCTATTTGCCTGCTGGGCAAAGGGTTAAACTACTTTGCATCATACATCGATGCCCAGTGGAATTATAGCAGTGCTGATGAAGCAGGCGCAGGATGGGAGAATTTGAACATGTGATGCACAGGTAATAAGACGTTATCTGTCTAGCTGGAACATTTTAAATTTGTGTTGCTATTTTTTGAGTTTGCAGGCTAGTAGGTATGGTCCTAGCCAATCGTGACTTTGCACTGACTGTGCAGACATGAGAGATTTCAATGCAGTTACTTTAAAATGTGATTTACCGTGGGGAAGAAAAATAGCAGTGCTAAGAATCACACCAGCGCAATAACTGCTTGCAATCTTCTGCAATGAGAAAGCATTGATACATGTTGTACTAGATGTATTATCCTCCAAGTTCAGATCAGATTCTTTTGGCTCACACGTGGTTATAGTCTTAATCTGATATCAGGTGCAATGCTGTTTTTAACAGGTACTAATCCCCCACGTAGGGTCTTTATCGCAATGTCTGACCTAATGGAGACCATGCTTTTACTCTAAACTGTGTGCTTCACTAGCAGACGCTGCAAATACAGCTCTACAACCTTTCCCTCAAAGCGCATGTTGCTTTGAAAAGAGCTTGTGGCATTTCGGAGCTGGAACGCTAGAGCTTGCGAACATTCTATGATGGGTACGTGCCAGTGAACAAAACTGGAATTGCAGACAAGAATGAACGAGTGGCACGCTACAGTACAGGCAGGGTTAAAGCAGCTTGACTTCAAGGGATTGGGAAATGAGGTAAGGCCTCCAAGTGTGGCGACACTGCCATCGAACCAAGGGGAGTGGACTTTCATTAGCGACGTTCCACTGGACTAATTTGAAAACGCTGAGTTAAGTGAGTTGGCATTCAGTTGCTGTGCCAAGGAGATTGTGTCATCTCACTTAACACTCCAGCTATGTGCAAAGTCATCATGTTTATACATAGAAATCATAAATTTAGAAATGCATCGAGATCCACTGGTCAGTGCCAAAGTGTTTTGCGACATAAATAGCACAGTTTGCTTAGATATATTTCTTCTTCTTACATAGAATTTTACAACACAAAAAACAAGCCATTTGGCCCAATTGGTTCATGCCGGTGTTTGTGCTCCACACAAGCCTCCTCCCACACTTCTTCATCTAAGCCCCATCACTGTCTCCTTTTATTCCTCATGTGTTAATCCAGTTTCCCCTCAACTAAATCTGCTATTCACTTGAACCACTCCTTCTGGTGACAAGTTCCACATTCTCACCACTCTCTGGATAAAGAAGTTTATCCTGGAATCCTCATCAGACTTATTAATGACTTTCTTAAAATTTCTTCAAGAACTGGAGGGCACAGATTCAAAATAAGTGGCTAAGGAGTAGGAATGATGTGAGGAAAAGGTTTTTCACCCAGAGGGTGGTTGGAACGAACTTCCTGACAGGGTGGTGGGGGCAGGTTTGATCGGGATATTCAAAAGGGAATTGGATTACTATCTGAAATGAAATAACGTGCAAGGTTACGGGGATAAGGCAGAGGAGTGGGAAGAGGTAAAATGCTCTTTCAGAGAGCCAGTGCAGACTTAATGGGCCGAATGGCCTCTTTCTGCACTGTAACGATTCTGTGATTATGGCCTCTAGTTCTGATCTCTCCCATCAGTGGGTGCATCCTGTCTGTGCCTAACCTAGCAAGCTAATTCGTAATCTTGAAGAGCTCTGTCAGTCAGTCTTACAAAAGCAAAATACAAGTTAAACCTAACTTCAGCTTTTCAATTCTGTCTCTCCAGAAATGAACCCCAGTGCTTTGCTTGCTTTTCCAAGTGACATCACAGAGGTTGACACTTTTAGAAATCTGTGTATCTGTACTCCCTCTGTCTCTCTGTTCCTCTACCCCATTTAAACAGCTCTGCCAGTTTATATTTTCTGCTTTATATTTGCAAAACATCAGTGTCCTTATATCGCAATAACCACAGCAGAAAGATGCAGAACCTTGCCTCCTTCATGTCAAGTGAGATGTACTTTATGTGCAAGTTGTTTCCACAGTGAAGTCGGACTGTGGGAGGAAACCGGAACACCCGGAGGAAACCCACGCAGACACGGGAAGAACGTGCGAACTCCACACAGACAGGGATCCAAGCTGGGAATCGGACCCGGGTCCCTGGTGCTGAGAGGCAGCAGTGCTAACCACTGTGCCACCATGCCGTCCACGCTGCCACTATTCCCATTTATTCTGTGGGCTCTAAGTTTGCTGATAAAGATTTCAAGTGGCAGTTTATCAAATTCTTTTTGGACATCCATGTACACAACCTACACCATATCACCCTTGTCAACCCTCTTCAACCCTCTCTGTTAGCTCATCAAAAAGCTGAAGTAAGTTAGTTAAATCCCCCCTTAAGAAATCTGTGCTGGTTTTTCGTAATTAATCCACATTTGTCCAAGTGACTGCTAATTTTGTCCAGAATTATTATTTCTGAAAGCTCTCCCATCACAGAGGTTGAACTGACTAGTCTGTGGTTGCTGGAATTATCCTGACACCCTTTTAACCATAGGCACGTTAAACTAAGGCAGCATCGTCCTGTTCCAGTGGTTTGGGAATCACTACAGAATATATGTTTTTTTCCAAGAAGAGCAGAACATTTTCCCAATGCCCTGGCCAACTTTCATTCCTAAATCAGTAAAACCCATTCCCACTGCCGTTTGTGGGAGTTTGCTGTGGGCAAAATAACTGCTCTGCTTGTCTAAGTAACAAGAGTGCCTACATTTCAATGCATTCCTTTTATTGGACGTGAATTGATTTGGGACGCTATATAGACTCTGGGAATGTTGAAGCTGGGTGCCAAGATGGAGTGGGAGCTGATCACAACTCCAACTCTGTGATACAGAGACAGAGCAGACAGAGCAAGCGAAGTAGGCAGGTAGTGCAGGAATCTCCTGTGGCCATTCCCCTGCCAAACAGATATACCGCTTTGGATACTGTTGAGGGGAATGACCTCTCTAGGGAAAGCAACAGCTGCCACGATTGGTTCTGCTGCAGAGGGGAGGGTTAAAAAAATGTGCCAGTGCAATAGTTATAGGGGATTCAATTGTAAGGGGGATAGACAGGCGTTTCTGTGGCTGCAAACGAGACTCCAGGATGGTATGTTGCCTCCCTGGTGCTCGGGTCAAGGATATCTCGGAGCGGCTGCAGGACATTCTGAAGGGGAGGGCGAACAGCCAGTGGTCGTAGTACACATTGGTACAAACAACATAGGTTAAAAAAAGGGATGAGGTCCTAAAAGCAGAATACAGGGAGCTAGGAAGAAAGTTAAGAAATCGGACCTCAAAGGTAGTGATCTCACAATTACCACCGTTGCCACGTGCTAGTCAGAGTAGAAATGACAGGATATGTCGGATAAATACGTGGCTGAAGAGATGGTGTCAGGGGGAGGGTTTCAGATTCCAGAGGCATTGGGACCGGTTCTGGGGGAGGTGGGACGGGTTACACCTGGGCAGGACTGGGACTGATGTCCTCAGGGAGTGTTTGCTAGAGCGGTTGGGGGGGGGTTTAAACTAAAATGCCAGGGGGATGGGAATCTATATAAGGAGTCAGAGGAGGAGAGAGCAAGGACAAAAACAAAACGTAGAAAAGTGATAGGCAGAGAAACCAAGGACAAAGTTCAAACAGGGTTACAGAGAAAATTACTGGGATCAAGACAAACAATTTTAAAAAGACAAGCTTAAAGGCTCTGTACCTTAATGTGTGGAACATTTGCAATCAAGTGAATGAACTAATCGCGCAGGTAGATATAAACGGGTACGATATAATTGGGATTACGGAGACATGGCCGCAGGGTGACCAGGGGTGGGAATTGAATATCCCAGGGTATTCAATATTTCAGAAGGACAGGCATAAAGGAAAAAGTGGTGGAATGACACTGCTGGTTAAAGAGGAAATTAACACAATAGTGAGAAAGGATATTGGTTCTGACAACGTGGAGTCTGTATGGGTAGAGTTGAGAAACACCAAGGAGCAAAAAACATTAGTGGGTGTCATATATAGACCCCCAAACTGCAGTTGTGATGTTAGGAATGGCATTAAACATGGAATTAGTGATGCATGAGATATGGGAATATCGGTGATCATGGGTGATTTTAATCGGCACACAGATTGGGCAAATCAAGTTAGCCACAATGCCATAGAGGAGGAATTCCTGGAGTGTATATGGGATGGTTTTCTTGACCAATATGTGGAGGAACCAACTAGAGAGCAGACCCCATCTTAGACTGGGAACTGTATAATGAGAAGGGAATCATTGCTAACCTAGCTGTAGGAGACCCTTTGAGGATGAGCGACCATGACATGATAGAATTTTTTATCAAGATAGAGAGTGAAGTAGCTGATTCAGAGACCAGGGTGCTGAATCTTAATAAAGGAAACTATGAGGATATGAGGCGTGAGTTGGCCTTGATAGATTGGGGAGAGTTACAGTGGATAGACAATGGCAAACATCAAGGAATGCATGGGGAACTGCAACAACTGTTTATTCCTGTCGGGCACAAAAGCAAAATGGGTATCCATGGATTACAACGGAAATTAGAGAGAGTATCCGATCTAAGGAAGAAGCATACAGATTGGCCAAGAAAAATAATAGGTCTGAGGATTGGGCGCAGTTTAGAATTCAGCAAAGAAGGATCAAGGGATTGATTAAGGAGGCGAAAATACAGCACAAAAGTAAGCTCGCAGGGAACATAAAGACTGACACTAAGAGTTTCTATAGATATGTGAAGAGAAAGAGGTTGGTAAAGCAAATGTAGGTCCCCTACAGACAGAAATGGGGGAAGGTATAATAGGGGACAAAGAAATGAGCGAGCAACTGACTTTGATTCTGTCTTCACCAAAGAGGACACAAATCAGACGCCAGAAATGTTAGAGAATGCAAGATTTAGTGAGAGGGAAGAACTGAGGGAGATCAATATTAGTAGAGGAATGGTACTAGGAAAGTTGATGGGATTGAAGGCGGATAAATCCCCAGGACCTGATAATCTACATCCCAGAGTACTTAAGGAAGTGGCTCTAGAAATGGTGGATGCATTGGTGGTCATCTTCCAGGATTCTATAGATTCTGCAACAGTCCCTGCAGATTGGAGGGCAGCAAATGTCACTCCAAGATTCAAAAAGGGAGGTAGAGAGAAAACAGGGAATTATAGACCAGTAAGCTTAACATCAGTAGTGGGGAAAATTCTCGAATTCATTATCGAGGACTTTATAGCAGAGCATTTAGAAAGCGGTGGCAGGATCAAATAGAGACAGCATGGATTTATGAAGGGGAAATCATGCTTGGACAAACTTGTTGAAATTCTTTGAAGATGTAACTGGTAGAGCTGACATGGGGAGCCAGTAGATGTGGTATATTTGGACTTTCAGAAAGCATTTGACAAAGTCTTGCACAAGAGATTATCGTGCAAGATTAAAGCGCATGGGACTGGAGGAAGTGTATTTGAGATGGATAGAAAACTGGTTGGCAAAGAAGAAACAAAGAGTAGGAATTAATGGGTGTTTTTCAAATTGGCAGGTAGTATCTAGTGGGGTGCCACAGGGATCGGTGCTGGGACCCCAGCTATTTACAATATACATTAATGATTTGGATGAGGGAACAAAATGTAACATCTCAAAATTTGCAGATGATACCAAATTGGTTGGGAGGGTGAACTGTGACGAGGATGCAGAGATCCTTCAGAATGATCTAGACATGTTGGGTGAGTGGACTAATAAATGGCAGATGCAATATAATTTGGATAAGTGTGAGGCTATTCACTTTGGAAGCAAAAACAAGGTGGCAGGTTACTACCTGAATGGCTGTAAATTGGGAGAGGGGAGTGTACAGAGGGACCTGGGTGTTCTTGTGCACCAGTCACTGAAGGTAAGCATGCAGGTGCAGCAGGCGGTAAAGAAGGCAAATGGCATGTTGGCTTTCATTATGAGAGGTTTCGAGTACAAGAGCAGGGATGTGTTGTTGCAACTATACAGGGCCTTGGTGAGGTCACACCTAGAGTATTGTGTGCAGTTTTGGTCTCCTTTTCTGAGGAAGGATGTTCTTGCTCTCGAGGGAGGGCAGCAAAGGTTTACCAGGCTGATTCCGGGACTGATGTATGAGGAGAGATTGACTAGGTTAGGACTGTTTTCACTGGAGTTCAGATGAAAGAGGGGGGATCTCATAGAGACTTATAAAATTCTAACAGATCTAGACGGGATAGCTGCAGGGAGGATGTTCCCGTTGGTGGGGGAGTCCAGAACCAGGGGTCACAGTCTGAGGATTCAGGGTAGGCCATTTAGGATGGAGGTGAGGAGACATTTCTTCACCCAAAGAGTGGTGAGCCTGTGGAATTCATTACCACAGGATGTAGTTGATGCCAAAACATTGAATGCATTCAAGAGGCGGCTGGATATAGCACTTGGGGCAAATGGAATCAGAGGTTATGGGGAAAAAGCAGGATTGGGCTATTGACTTGGATGATCAGCCATGATCTTAATGAATGATGGAGCAGGTTCGAAGGGTCAAATGGCCTCCTCCTGCTCCTATCCTCTATGTTACTACATTTCTATACATAAAAATCAATGAATAATAAAGCAAGGCCCAAATCACCGTGTTTCAAAAGCCTGGCTCATCAATTTTTGAAATTGCTTTTATTCCCAAGGTTTCCAGTGTCTCCACAGCCACTGTCAAATAAAAATGTGAATGAAAAAATGATCCCTTTAAAAAATAAAAAAGATTTCCGGGTTCTGGAAACTAATCGAAGTTGAATTATACTCGTCAACTCTGAATCACTTTGAACTAAATCAGGCAGTAATTTCTGTCTTGGCAAGATAATTAGGGACAAAATTAGATTACTTCTGGGGAAGAAGTGGACACTATTTTCAGATACACTACTTTTAAAAATGGTTATAGGCAGAAAATTCAGAAGGAGAAATGCTCGAATGGTTTGATTCAATTATTTCCATTTTCAACCTTTTGTCCCTATCTCACAAGGGGTCACGGGCTCAAGGTGAGAGAGGCGAGGTATAAGTCAGATATCAGAGGGACGTTTTTTACACAGAGAGTGGTGGGGGCCTGGAATGCGCTGCCAAGTAGGGTGGTGGAGGCAGACACACTGGCATCGTTTAAGACTTACCTGGATAGTCACATGAGCAGTCTGGGAATGGAGGGATACAAACAAATGGTCAAGTTGGACCAAGGAGCGGCACAGGCTTGGAGGGCCGAAGGGCCTGTTTCCTGTGCTGTACTGTTCTTTGTTCTACTTTCTTGGAAACTAATGTCAATTTGTCTGGCTCCAGTTTCATTTCCCTGTTCTATTCCACTTCCATTCTTCGCGTGAGATGATGACTCAAGATCCTGCCTGCCAGCCTGCCTGTTGTTTAGTGAACTGTTCAAAAAAAAATCACTACCCCACCCCTAGTACCTCAGCCAATTTTCCTGACTCAACCTTGAAAGATATGCGAGGAAGTTGGTGACTGAGGTGCATTAAGCTTTGTAGTCCAAACGGAAATGGACTTGCGTGGTTTTTTCCATCCTGAACGTCACTGTATGACCACCATTCCCAAGCACAGATTAGCAAGTCACTGATCCCATCGCTATTTGTGGGATCCTCCTCTGTGCACACATTGGCTGCTACATTTGGCCAAGTAAGTCGTGCTGTGCTTCCAAAGCATTTTCATTACTCCATGTGAAGAACTTTGCAATGTTTCTGAGTAATGCAATAGTTTGAAAATGTGAGACAGGCACGATGTGTTGCATCTATACTTGCTTGAGATGGAGACAGTCATGCATACATGCATGCCTTATTATATAAAATGCGACTGTATGGATAGAAAGTTAGATGAAGAATCGGAAACAAAGTGCCTAATGCATCTTAGTTAGTTGGGGCGGCACAGTGGTTAGCACTACAGTGTAATGTGGAGGTGCCAGCGTTGGACTGGGGTAAGCATATTAAGAAGTTTCACAACACCAGGTTAAAGTCCAACAGGTTTATTTGGTAGCACAAGCCACAAACTTTCGGAGCACTGCCCCTTCATCAGGTGAGTGGGAGTTCTGTTCACAAACAGGGCATATAAAGACACAAACTCAATTTACAAAATAATGGTTGGAATGCGAGTCTTTACAGGTAATCAAGTCTTAAAGGTACAGACAATGTGAGTGGAGAGAGGGTTAAGCACAGATTAAAGAGATGTGTATTGTCTCCAGCCGGGACAGTTAGTGAGATTTTGCAAGCCCAGGCAAGTCGTGGGGGTTACAGATAGTGTGACGTGAACCCAAGATCCCGGTTGAGGCTGTCCTCATGTGTGCGGAACTGGGCTATCAGTTTCTGCTCAGCAATTCTGCGCTGTCGTGAAGGCCGCCTTGGAGAACGCTTACCCGAAGATCATATGCCCCAGATTTATATGCCCTGTTTGTGAACAGAATTCCCACTCACCTGATGAAGGAGCAGTGCTCTGAAAGCTTGTGGCTTGTGCTACCAAATAAACCTGTTGGACTTTAACCTGCTGTTGTGAGACTTCTTACTGTCATAGCACTACAGTGCCAGGGACCTGGGTTCGATTCCTGGCTTAGGTAACTGTCTGTGGGGAGTCTGCACATTCTCTCCCCTTGTCTGCGTGGGTTTCCTCTGGGTGCTCTGGTTTGCTCCCACAGTCTGAAAGATGTGCTGGTTAGGTGCATTGGCCGTGCTAAATTCTCCCTCAGTGTACTCGAACGGATGCCAGAGTGTGGCGACTAGGAGATTTTCACAGTAACTTCATTGCAGTGTTAATGTAAGCCTACTTGTGACACTAATAAATAAACTTTAAACGGTTGGGCAGCAGAGAGCAAAAATAGGGAGTTGATGAACTATAAACAGGACCATAAACAACTTCAGGGAGACTTAGACATTACAGCAGGCAATTAAATATCATCTTCTTAAATTGTTGATTAGCCCATTGTTAGAACAATGTGCCAAGTTTTGGGTGCCCTTCTTTAGGACAGCTATAAAACCCATGGTTAGGATACAAAAAAGATTAATTGAAATGATGCCAAGAATGAGGAGCTCTGGTTCTGAGGGCAGAGTAGCAGACTCCTTTTATAAGAACAAATAAGGTTAAGAGAAGATCTGCTGAAGGTGTTGAAAATTATGATAGGCAGTGCTCAGGTGAACAAGAAACACCTTAAGAAATACTGTTAAAGACACGAGGAAAGTAAATTCATCAGTAACTTTCAAAAGGGAGGTGAAAGAGTGCAATGGAGATAGAGCAGGGGAATTGGTACGAATTAGGAAGCTCTTCAGAAGAGCCGGCACACTGGACTGAATGGTCTCTCCCTGTGCTGTATAGTTTTATCAATTATTTCAGTCACCTGCATATGAAGAGTACATAAATTTCCTCACATCAGTCCTAAACCTGCCTGTAACTTCGCTCAGACCCAGTGTCCCTTTGCCCCAGTGCCATGGTTTAGCGCTGAACATAAAGAACATAAGAACTAGGAGCAGGAGTAGGCCATCTGGCCCCTCGAGCCTGCTCCGCCATTCAATAAGATCATGGCTGATCTTTTTGTGGACTCAGCTCCACTTACCTGCCCGCTCACCATAACCCTGAATTCCTTTACTGTTCAAAACTGTATCTATCCTTGCCTTAAAAACATTCAATGAGATAGCCTCAACTGCTTCAGTGGGCAGGGAATTCCACAGATTCACAACCTTTTGTGTGAAGAAGTTCCTCCTCAACTCAGTCCTAAATCTGCTTCCCCTTATTTTGAGGCTATGCCCCCTCGTTCTAGTTTCACCTGCCAGTGGAAACAACTTCCCTGCTTCTATCTTATCTATTCCCTTCATAATCTTATATGTTTCTATAAGATCTCCCCTCATTCTTCTGAATTCCAATGAGTATAGCCCCAGTCTACTCAGTCTCTCCTCATAAGCCAACCTTCTCAACTCCGGAATCAACCTAGTGAATCTCCTCTGCATCCCCTCCAGTGCCAGTATATCCTTTCTCAAGTAAGGAGACCAAAACTGTACACAGTACTCCAGGTGTGGGCTCACCAGCACCTTATACAGCTGCAACATAACCTCGCTGTTTTTATGTAGTTATGTAGTCGTAGTTATGAAGTAGTGTTGTAGGCCACCATTATCTTGTACTCCCATGTGTCACTCATGGAGCTCTACTAGATTTCCCAGTCTTGCTTCATAATTGGAATCATCAGACACTGCAAATCAATTTCTGTATCAAGTTCAGTTTTAAAAATTATTTTAAAAGTGCGTCACATATTCAACACTTGGCATTTACAAGCTCACTTTTCTGTACAGTCCTGAGCGGTGCATAGCATCAAAAGACTACAAGTGAACGGAAAGAGCACGATTGAAATTTGACAGAGTCAAACGTCATCTCTTTTTGTTCAGATGCTTTTTCTTACTCCATCCGAGTGAAAGTAGAGAGTGTCAGACGAGAACCTAAGCTTACTTAAAAATATCTTCTGCTGGTCTGAGGTAATGAGAGCTGGTATTGCCATGGGAAAGCCTGTGGTTAGTGGATGATAGGGGAGTTCAATTCAAGCACATTATACCACTGGGGAAGCTCCGTATTCAGACAGATATAAGACCATAAGATATAGGAACAGAATTAAGCCACTTGGCCCATCGAGTCTGCTCCGCCATTCAATCATGGCTGATATTTTTCTCATCCTCATTCTCCTGCCTTTTCCCCATAACCCCGATCCCCTTATTAATCAAGAACCTATTTACCTGGCCTCCACAGCCTTCTGCGGCAAAGAGTTCAACAGATTCACCACTGTCTGGCTGAAGAAATTCCTCCTCATCTCTGTTTTAAAGGATCGTCCCTTTAGTCTGAGGTTGTGTCCTCTGGTTCTCGTTTTTCCTACTAGTGGAAACATCCTCTCCACATCCACTCTATCCAGGCCTCGCAGTATCCTGTAAGTTTCAATAAGATCCCCCCTCATCCTCCTAAACTCCAACGAGTACAGACCTAGAGTCCTCAACCGTTCCTCATATGACAAGCTCTTCATTCCAGGGATCATTCTTGTGAACCTCCTCTGGACCCTTTCCAAGCACATCCTTCCTTAGATATGGGGCCCAGAACTGCTCACAATACTCCAAATGGGGTCTGACCAGAGCCTTATACAGCCTCAGAAGTATCACATGACTTGTGAGCTTTCAAGCACAATCTAGGCAATGTAGAATCATAGAATGTGCTGAATCCATTTGACATGAAAAGAAAGAAAAAAATCTTTGACTGTGTTTAAAAAATTGACCTTGTGCTAAACCAAATAAAAGATGGCTGCTACTTGACCACAAGACTGGCCCTATGTTCCAGGAGCTACCACCAGGAGTTAACAAGAACAAAATAATTCCTCTTTCAACATGTGGAATTTCACATCTCATTGAGAATTACAGGGAGTCTGCACAAAGTGCAAACGAACTAGCTCCCCAACCTAAACTATCACACAAGAGAGAGATCTAAACCCGTTAAGCCTGCAGAGCTGTTGAGATCTAAACCCGTTAAGCCTGCAGAGCTGTTGAGATCTAAACCTGTTAAGCCTGCAGAGCTGTTAACAGATTCAACTCTCACCTCAGATCCACTTCAAAGGGGGACTATTGAATGAAGAATAGAATTCTGGCCAGAAGCACAGAAACTGATTGTTAAACTGTAATGAACCATTCTTGGATGATGTCACATGACCTAAGCCTTTTCGACAGTTTTAGCATTACACCTGTGGCCTCACAGGCAGACTGTTGTTTTAATGTCAACTGGAAAGAACTCCAGCCACCTGGCTGAGTAGTCTGTCACCATTTATCATCTCCTTGAAGCCTCTTTGATTTTACAAAGTCTCTGTTCAACAGCTTCCAAGCGACCTAAGCACAGAAAGCCCATCATGTTGCAGCACCATTCATTTCAAAGATTTCCAACCAGAAATTCATCAGGACTGAACAAAGGAAACACCCTCTGGCCTTTGACTTCTCAGACTCTGGAAATCAAGTGAAGTAATATTTATTTCCGTGGTCCTTCTACTGTTGTGATCCATTGTTGTCAAGCTTCTTTTTCATTGCTCTCCCAATCCCCCTCACTGTGTGTGTCTGTGTAGTGGATGGGAAGTTGTAAACACTTCTCCCCCAGGTTTTGAATATGGAACAAACTAATGTTCTGAGTTAATCATAATATGAGTTTGCTGCAAGTTACGAGAAAATTGGATCATACAAACTGAGGGGTTGGGTAAACATGCCAAAGCATACTTTAAAAATAGTTCAAAACACCTTCTGCTTGCAAATAGTTGGTGAGAAGAATTAAGTATTGTTCATCTGTCTTTCTTCTTTCCATAATAAATGGAGGAGGAGGCCATTTGGCCCATTGAGTACACACCAGCTCTTTTGAAGAGGAATCTAGTCAGTCCTGCTCTCTTCTCACATCCCTGCAATTTAATCTCCTTAAGGCATCTTTTCTATTACTTTTTGAAGGTTGCATTTCAAATCAGGACATTGGAGCAGGAGTTCCTTAGGGTAGTATCCTGGGCCCAATCAACTTCTGCTGCTTTATGAATTTCCCTCCATCATAAGGTCAGAAATGGGGATGTTCACTGCTGATTGCATAATGGTCAGTATCATTTGTGATTGCCCATTAGGCATGTGGCAATGCCAAGGGAGCGATCAGTGGGGGTGGGGGAAGTCTTGCCATTGGGGTCAGTTGGGGCAGGCTGGAGGCCAGCGATCGGGGGTTGGGGGGGGGTGGGGGGTTGGCACTATGTGCAGTGGGGGTGGGTTGCTGGAGATCGGGGCGGTCTGGGATGGGACAGGGGGCTGGGAATGGTAGCAGGGGCCGCGATTGGACCATGGGGGAGGTTGGAGGGGTTAGCACTGCGGGAGTCCCAGCTGGCCAGCGATGGCAGTATGTGCAGAGGGAATAGGCCCCGCCCCCTGAAATTTAAAGATATTCACGCTGGTGGCCTCTGTACAGAGTGTGGGAGATTCTAGTCTGAACTCCCACTGAAAAACCAGCATGAATTACCCAGCCTATGTAATGAAATCTCTGACAAGAAAGAATCTAACTATCTCTCTTAACATTCAATGTCATTACCATTGCTGAATTGCCCACCATCAAAATGTGGGGATCACAACTGATCAGAAGCCTAACTAGAACAGTGATGGTGTAGTTGTATTGTCACTTGACTAGCAATCCAGAGACTCAGGGTAATACTCTGGGGAACCAGGTTCAAATTCCACAGCACACAGAAATGGGGATGTTCACTGCTGATTGCACAATGGTCAGTATCATTTGTGATTGCCCATCGGGCATGTGGCAATGCCCAATGGGCACACAGTGAAATTTGAATTCAATAAAAAATCTGGAATGAAAGGAGGCCACGGTTGATGGTCGTAAAAACCCATCTTGTTCACCAAGGAAGGAAATCTGCCATCCTTACCACATGACTCCAGACACACAGCAATGTGGTTAACTCTTAAATGGCGCTCTGAAATGCCACTCAATTCGATTAGGGTCGGGTGGCACTCCATTCGCCATCGCTGCAAAATGGGACGGGTGTGTGGAGCACTGCAGCAATTCGCCACGGCTTCTCCGAAGCACCTGCCAAACCCACAAGGAAGACACAATGGAATACCGCCACTTAGACCAGTTCAATTCCAAACCACAAACCATTTTGGAAAGATATCTGCACTCCTTCACTGTTGCTGAGTCAAATTCCTGGAACATCTTCCGTGACAGCACTGTGGGTGTACCCACATCACACAGACCATAGTGGCTCACCAGCAGCTTCTCCAAGGGCAACTAAGGAAAGGAAATTAATGTTGTCTGCATCCCATGAACAAGTAAAAAAAATCCTAACCACTCATTGTATAGAGAAACTTTTCCTTATGGCACCTCTGCTTCTTTTGCCAGTAACCTTAAGTGTGTTTATTTGGTTACTGATCCTTCTGTCATTGGTAACAGTTTCTCTTTATTTACTCTATCTAGGGTTTTGAAAACTTAGCAAATCTCCTTTCAGCCGTCTTTGTCCTAAGATAAACAATACAGTTTCTCCAATCTCTCCACACAGAAGTAGCGCAACGGTCATGAATGAACGCCCAAAAATCGATGATGAAACAAGGTGTCCCGCACCACCCACTGAATTTCATGGTTAATAGCGAGCAGGTTTCGATGATCCAACCACACCATTTCCCAGACTGTCCAGACCTGTAGGGAGATCAACATCTGGTTCCAATCAGCCTGCTGTGAACCGAGCAGTCGTCCCACAGTTCTTTCCAACAGGGATTTGAACTGTGTGGTGGGAAAAATTTACTCAGAATCACCCAGAGCTGGCACGAGCCGCCCAGGCTGCTTCACCTGGATCCATAGAGCAGAGGCTGCTCGAGGTCACAAGTGAGAAATGACTACTGTCTACCCATCCATTTGCTGTACCTTCTCAGCACAGAGTCAATGCAGAAACAAATGCAAATGAAGTTGCGTCTGTGACTTGTGTGTGTATCGGTGATGTGTGTACATGTGCGTGTGATGTCTCTGTATGTGCATGCATCAATGAGTATGTGAGAGTGAGTGAACGAGCATGGGTGATTTGTGGGGATGTGTATGTGTGAGGAGTGTGTGCATGCAGGTGCGTGTATGGGTTTCTGTGGGAGTGTGTGTGGGAGCTGCATATAGGTGGGTGTGTGTCAGATATGTGTGTTCCATATAGGGGATTGTCTGTGTGTGTATGTGTGTGTGCGTGTCTGGAAGTAGATGGGTGTGCATTGGGTGTGTTTCGACTATTGTGGGTATATGTTTGTGTGTGAGATGTGTATATGTGGAATATGCAATTCACCAAAGATCTTTAGCAGCGCCTTACAAACACATAACCACTTCCATCTAGAAGGAGCAGATACATGGGAACACCACCACCTGCAAGTTCCCCTCCAAGCCACTCAAAGTCCTAACTTGGAAACATATCGCCGTCCCTTCGCAGTCGCTGGGTCAAAATCCTGGAATTTCCTCCCTAACGGCATTGTGGGTCAACCCACAGCAGGTGCACTGTGGTGATTCAAGAAAGCAACAAAGAACAAAGAAAATTACAGCATAGGAACAAGCCCTCCAAGCCTGCACCGACCATGCTGCCTGACTTAACTAAAACCCCCTACGCTTCCAGGGACCATTTCCCTCTATTCCCATCTCATTCATGTACTTGTCAAAACGCCCCTTAAAAGTCACTACCGTATCCGCTTCCACTACCTACCCCAGCAATGTGTTCCAGGCACCCACCACTCTCTGTGTAAAAAATCTGCCTCGTACATCTCCTTTAAAACTTGCCCCTCACACCTTAAACCTATGCCCCCTACTAATTGACTCTTCCACCTTGGGAAAAAGCTTCTGACTATCCACTCTGTCCATGCCTCTCATAATCTTGTAGACTTCTCTCAGGTCTCCCCTCAACCTCCGTCGCTCCAGTGAGGACAAACCAAGTTTCTCCAACCTCTCCTCATAGCTAATGCCCTCCATACCAGGCAACATCCTGGTAAATCTTTTCTGTACTCTCTCCAAAGCTTCCACATCCTTCTGGTAGTGTGGCGACCAGAATTGAACACTATATTCCAAGTGCGGCCTCACTAAGGTTCTATAAAGCGTCAACATGACTTGCCAATTTTTAAACTCAATACCCCAGCCAATGAAGGCAAGCACGCCGTATGCCTTCTTGACTACCTTCTCCACCTGCATTGCCACTTTCAGTGACCTGTGTACCTGTACACCCAGATCCCTTTGCCTATATTTCCTATTTGTATTAGACCTTCCAAAATGCATTACCTCACATTTGTCCGGATTAAACTCCATCTGCCATCTCTCTGCCCAAGTCTCCAATTGATCTATATCCTGCTGTATCCTCTGATGGTCCTCATCGCTATCCGCAAATCCACCAACCTTTGTGTCGTCCGCAAACTTACTAATCAATCCAGTTACACTTTCCTCCAAATCATTTATATATATTACAACAGCAAAGGTCCCAGCACTGATCCCTTTCCTTTCGTAATCCCTTTTTGCCACTCTTATATGCCGCTTTATGGCCCTTTGTTTTGACTGCAATTCTATGGGGTGTTGGTGAAGCCACACCTGGAGTATTGTGTTCAGTTTTGGTGTCCTTTTCTGAGGAAGGGTCTCCTTGTTCTCAAGGGAGTACAGCGAAGGTATACCAGGCTGATAGCTCCCCACCATCTTCTCAAGGCAACTAGGGATGGGCAATAAATGCTGGCCAGCCAGTGACGTACATGTCCCACAAACGAATAAAAGAAAAATGTGCGGGATGGATGTGTATGTGTGTGGGGAGTCGATGGGTGAGGTAGGTGGGTGGGCGTGTGTTTTCAGATGGGGCTTTGTATCTTTTATTTAAAAAAAACAAACTTTTGGCTCCAACTGTGCCAAAAATTCAACGTCTGGTTCAGCAAGCAGCATGCTCCAAACTTTCTGCTTCTGATCAGTAGCCTGATTTAGCAGGCAGATTAGTTAGTCAATTGCTGTCTGTGTGAGCATTTTTGCTTATTTTCCAGAGAAATGGGAATGTAGACTGGCTGTAAATGAAAGGGATTCTAGGCAAAGAAAAACAGTACTTAGAACATTAACATTAATAGCTAAGTCAAACAGGTACTTAGTTTTGGGGTTGTAATATTTGCACAGGCTGGTGCTATTACTCAAGAAGTTGAAAGCTGCCTGGATTAACAGCTCAGTAACCTTCGGCAGCAGTGATCCGGAGAAAGCAGAAAGAATTTCATTTATATTACCAAATTACACCTTTCAGGATGCCTCAAAACCGTTTTCAGCCAAGTAAGTACCTTTGAAGTGCAAGTCACTGTTATAATTTAGGAAATGTGGCAGCCAATTTGTGCACAGCAAGCTCCCACTATGATAATGACCAGATTTATTTGCAGGTGACATTGTTTTCGGGATAAGTGATGCCCAGGACACCAGGGAGAACTTTTATTATAGGGAGAACTCCTCTGCTCCTCTTCAATATAGCACCATGGGATATTTTACAACGGAGATTGAGGGGCGACCTGATAGACGTCTACAATATTATGAGGGGCAAGGACCGAGTGGATAGTCAGAAGCTTTTTTCCAGGGTGGAAGAGTCAGCAGTGCTAACCACTGTGCCGCCCCGGTGTGGTATTGTCGTAAAAACCCAACAGGTCACTCATATCCCTTAGTGAAGAAAACTTGTAGCCCTCTTCCGGTCTGGGCCTGGATGTGACACTCATTATCTTTCTGAAACACAGATTTCTGATTAAAAAATAGGCCAGCAAGTCACTCAGTCAGATCAATCAGCCGCATCAATTTGTGTTGACAAATCAGAGAAAACTAGTTTTGAGGAATCATAGAAACCCTACAGTGCAGAAAGAGGCCATCTGGCCCATCGGTTCTGCACCGGCCACAATCCCACCCAGGCCTTACCCCCATATCCCTACACATTTACCCACTAATCCCTCTGACCTACGCATCTCAGGACACTAAGGGGCAATTTTTGGCATGGCCAGTCAATCTAACCCGCACATCTTTGGACTGTGGGAGGAAACCGGAGCACCCGGAGGAAACCCACGCAGACACGGGGAAAACGTGCAAACTCCACACAGACAGTGACCCAAGCCGAGAACCGAACCCAGGTCCCTGGAGCTGTGAAGCAGCAGTGCTAACCACTGTGCTACCGTGCCGTTTACGAGGAGTTAACTGGATGATGTAAGCAAGCTGTGCACAGATGAAATAGAACATAGAACAGTGCAGCACAGTACAGGCCCTTCGGCCCTCGATGTTGTGCCGAGCTTTGTCTGAAACCAAGATCAAGCTATCCCACTTCCTATCATTCTGGTGTGCTCCATGTGCCTATCCAATAACCCCTTGAAAGTTCCTAAAGTGTCCAACTCCACTATCAAAGCAGGCAGTCTATTCCACACCCCAACCACTCTCTGAGTAAAGAACCTTCCTCGGACATCCTTCCTGTATCTCCCACCATGAACCTTATAGTTATGCCCTCTAGTAATAGCTACATCCACCCGAGGAAATAGTCTCTGAATGTCCACTCTATCTATCCCCCTTATCATCTTATAAACCTCTATTAAGTCGCCTGTCATCCTCCTCCGCTCTAAAGAGAAAAGCCCTAGCTCCCTCAACCTTTCCTCATAAGACCTACCCTCCAAACCAGGCAGCATCCTGGTAAATCTCCTTTGCACTCTTTCCATCCTTCTTATAGTGAGGTGACCAGAATTGCACACAATATTCCAAATGTGGTCTCACCAAGGTCCTGTATAGTTGCAGCATAACCCCACGGCTCTTAAACTCAAACCCCCTGTTAATAAACGCTAACACACTATATGCCATCTTCACGGCTCTATCCACTTGAGTGGCAACCTTCAGAGATCTGTGGATATGAACCCAAAGATCTCTCTGTTCCTCCACATTCCTCAGAACCCTGCCGTTGACCCTGTAATCCGCATTCAAATTTGTCCTACCAAAATGAATAACCTCGCACTTATCAGGGTTAAACACCATCTGCCATTTTTCGGCCCAGCTCTGCATCCTATCAATGTCTCTTTGCAGCTGACAACAGCCCTCCACCTCATCCACTACTCCACCAATCTTGGTGTCATCCGCAAATTTACTGACCCACCCTTCAGCCCCCTCCTTCAAGTCATTGATAAAAATCACAAATAGCAGAGGACCCAGCACTGATCCTTCTGGTACACCGCTGGTAACTGGTCTCCAGTCTGAAAAATTTCCATCCACCACCACCCTCTGTCTTCTATGAGATAGCCAGTTACTTATCCAATCGGCCAAGTTTCCCTCTATCCCACACCTCCTTACTTTCTTCATGAGCCGACCATGGGGGACCTTATCAAACGCCTTACTAAAATCCATGTATACGACATCAACTGCTCTATCTTCATCTACACACCTAGTTACCTCCTCAAAGAATTCAATCAAATTTGTGAGGCAAGACTTACCCTTCACGAATCCATGTTGACTATCCCAGATTAAGCTGCATCTTTCCAAATGGTCATAAATCCTATCCCTCAGGACCTTTTCCATTAACTTACCGATCACCGAAGTAAGACTAACTGGCCTATAATTACCAGGGTCATTCCTATTTCCTTTCTTGAACAGAGGAACAACATCCGCCACTCTCCAGTCCTCTGGCACTATCCCTGTGCACAATGAGGACCCAAAGATCAAAGCTAAAGGCTCTGCAATCTCATCCCTTGCCTCCTAGGATATATCCCATCTGGCCCAGGGGACATATCGACCCTCAGATTTTTCAAAATTGCTAATACATCTTCCCTCACAACATCTACCTCCTCCAGCCTATATCACTCTCATCCTCAAAAACATGGCCCCTCTCCTTGGTGAACACTGAAGCAAAGTATTCATTCATCGCCTCTCCTATCTCTTGTACAAGATGTACAAAATCCCACTACTGTCCTTCACCGGCCCTAACCTCACCCTGGTCATTCTTTTACTTCTCACATAAGAGTAAAAGGCCTTGGGGTTTTCCTTGATCTGACCCGCCAAGGACTTCTCATGCCCCCTCCTAGCTCTCCTAAGCCCTTTTTTTTAGCTCATTCCTTGCTACCTTGTAACCCTCAAGCGACTCAATTGAACCTTGTTTTCTCATCCTTACATATGCTTCCTTTTTCCTCTTGTCAAGACATTCCACCTCTTTTGTGAACCATGGTTCCCTCACTCGTCCATTCCCTCCCTGCCTGACAGGGACATACCTATCAAGGACACGCAATATTTGTTCCTTGAACAAGCTCCACTTTTCATTTGTGCCTTTCCCTGACAGTTTCTGTTCCCATCTTATGCTCCCTAATTCCCGCCTAATCGCATCATAATTACCCCTCCCCCAATTATAAACCTTGCCCTGCAGCATGGCCCTATCCCTCTCCAATGCAATCGTGAAAGACACCGAATTGTGGTCACTATCTCCAAAGTGCTCTCCCACAAACAAATCTAACACTTGGCCCAGTTTATTACCCAGTACCAAATCCAAAGTAGCCCCACCTCTTGTCGGCCTATCCACATATTGTGTCAGGAAACCCTCCTGCACACACTGTACAAAAACTGCCCCATCCGAACTGTTCGACCTATAAAGGTTCCAATCAATACGGCACGGTAGCACAGTGGTTAGCACTGCTGCTTCACAGCTCCAGGGTCCCGGGTTCGATTCCCGGCTCGGGTCACTGTCTGTGTGGAGTTTGCACATTCTCCTCGTGTTTGCATGGGTTTCCTCCGGGTGCTCCGGTTTCCTCCCACAGTCCAAAGATGTGCGGGTTAGGTTGATTGGCCAGGTTAAAATTGCCCCTGAGATGCGTAGGTTAGAGGGATTAGCGGGTAAATATGTGGGGGTAGGGCCTGGGTGGGATTGTGGTCGGTGCAGACTCAATGGGCCGAATGGCCTCCTTCTGCACTGTAGGGTTTCTATGAATATTTGGAAAGTTGAAGTCACCCATGACAACTACCCTGTGACCTCCACACCTATCCATAATCTGCTTTGCAATTTCTTCCTCCACATCTCTATTACTATTTGGGGGCCTATAGAAAACTCCTAACAACGTGACCGCTCCTTTCCTATTTCTAACTTCAGCCCATATTACCTCAGTCGGCAGATTCCCTTCGAACTGCCTTTCCGCAGCCGTTAAACTATCCTTGATTAACAATGCTACTCCTCCACCTCTTTTACCACCTTCCCTCTCTTACTGAAACATGACACAGTTTTGCCCAGATATCTCAGGTAAGGCAAGTCAAGGTGCCGTCTTTCAGATGAGTTGTTAAACAGAAAGTGTTGGAAATGCTCAACAGGTCTGGCAGCACAAGGAGAGAGAAACAGAGTTAACATTTTAAGTCAAAAATGACTCTTCATTAGAACTCTCTGTACACCCAAATGGAAGAAATAACGAAAACATCAAATGAGATGAAGGATGAAATGAAACTGGGGGCCAGGACAGCTTTGAGATTGGGTGAGCTAGTGCTGCTGGAGAGGGGGTTGAGATTGTACATGGTGCGGCGCATGGCTCCATGATTATGGATTTCAGAATATTTCAAGTACAGCTGTCCGAGGAATCTTGTGTGTCTTGAAGATAACAGCAATCCTGGAAGTGACATGGCAGTGAATTAAACACTAAAGTAAAAACAAAATACTGTGGATGCTGCAAATCTGAAAAGATAAACAAAAAACAAATACTCAGCAGAGAGAGAGAAAACGCTGGAAAATCTCAGCAGGTCTGGCAGCATCTGTAAGGAGAAAAAAGAGCTGACGTTTCGAGGCCAGATGACCTGCTGAGATTTTCCAGCATTTTCTCTTTTGGTTTCAGATTCCAGCATCCGCAGTAATTTGCTTTTATCAAATACTCAGCAGGTCTGGTAGCATCTTTGGACAGTAAGACGTCTCACAACAGCAGGTTAAAGTCCAACAGGTTTATTTGGTAGCAAAATCCACTAGCTTTCGGAGCGCTGCTCCTTCATCAGAAAGCTAGTGGATTTTGCTACCAAATAAACCTGTTGGACTTTAACCTGGTGTTGTGAGACGTCTTACTGTGTTTACCCCAGTCCAAAGCCAGCATCTCCACAGCATCTTTGGAGACAGGAACAGGATTACCATTTCGCGTCAAATATGACTCTTTTTCAGAAGAGGTTATATTTCAGATTTCCAGCATTGGCAGTATTTTACTTCTATTTTAGTATTAAACCTGTCCTCTCAGACAGACAGCGGCACTATTTTCAGAAAGAGGAGAATTATCCCTGGTGTCCTGTCCAATATCAATCCCTCAATTAGTCAATGTCACGTTGTTGGTTGCGAGAGTTTGCTATGCACAAATTGGCTGGCATGTTCCCTACATTACAACAGTGACTGCATTTTCAAAGAACTTCACTGGGGACTTCCTCAAAGATGCTATATAAATGCAAATTCTTACTTTATTTCTGCAATGATGTCTAACTCTCAGCGGGGACAAAACCTTCTGTGCAATGAAAACAAATTGAGCTGGAAAACGTCTTAAAGGAATGCTTTTGCTTTTTTCTTGAACAACGGGCTGAATCCTTCAAGGAACACGATGTGAAAAAACATCAAAGTGGCAAAATGAAAGAGACTGACCATTGCGCACTGGCATTTTCATCTGAAAGGAGAAAGAGCCTTTTAGAATTCTCACTGCAACTCAAAGCAAAGAGTTCAGTCTTTGTTGAAAATGTCAGGAAAAATAAAGTGAGGTAAAAAGGATTGTAAACTTTCACTGATTATCCACTTCCCTTCCCCACTCTCTACTCCAGTGTTTGTAAAACCAACTGCAGCAATCCACCTCAAATGAACATCAGCTAACTTGGCAAGACTAATGTGTCTGCCGTGGCTTAGTGGATAACACTCTTGCTGCTGAGTCAGAAGGTCATGAATCAAGCACCACTCCAGAGACTTGGCCACACAAAATATAAGCTGACACTTCCAACATTCTCAACATCAGCTCAGTAATTTCTCCTTGGTTTCTTTCTCTCCCTTCCCCAAAGAAATGCCAAGGACATCAAAGGCACTGGAGAAGTTACATCGAGTCATAGAGTTTTACAGCACAGAAAGAGGCCCTTCGGTCCATCGTGTCTGCACCAGGCATTAAGCACCCATTTATTCTAACCCCATTTTCCAGCAGTTGGTCCAGAACCCTGGTGTTTAATGAGTGTTTCAAGTGCGCATCTAAAAGGTTTACATAAATGGTTTTAAGAATTTTACTGCAATTGAGAGGTTATAGCTATTAATGAAGAACGAATATGTCGGGGCTCTTCCTGGGAAAATGTGATTAGTGACCAAATAAAGGTCTTTAAAGTTTGATGGGGAAGATGTGGTGAAAATGTCTCAACATTGGTATCACATTTGATCCCGAGATCAGCTTCTGAGCCTATATTTGTGTCATCACGAAGACCGTCTATTTCTATCATTGTAACATGCTCGACTTTGCCCCTGTATCAGCTCATCTGCTTCTGAAACCCTCATGCATGCCTTCATTACCCCCAGACTCGACCATTCCAAACCACTCCTAGCTGGTGTCCCACATTCACCCTCCATAAACTTGAGGTGAGCCAATGTGTCCTAATTCACAGAAGGTCTCATCTCCCTTTGACCCCTGTGCTTTGCTGATCTACACCAGCTCCTGGTCAAACAATGTCGTGATTTTAAAATTATCGCCCTTGTTTAAAAACCCTCCAAGGGTGGGTGTAAAAGGTCACATAGCACTATTCAAAATAAGAACAGAAGAGTTCTCCCTGGCGTCCTGGATAATATTTATACCGTCAGTCAACATTACAAAAACAGGTTATCCAGTAATTATCATATTACTGTTAGTGGGACCATGCTGTGCACAAATTGGCTGCTGAATTTCCTACATTACAGCAGTGATCACACTCCAAAAATATTCATTAAGGGCGAGATGAGGGCGTAATGGAAATGCAATTGGACTCGTAAAGGCCCAGGCTAATGCTCTGGGGATATGGGCTCAAAGTCCCACATGACAGTAAGCGGAACTTAAATTCAATTAATAAATCTGGAATCTAAAGCTCGTCTTGGTAATGGTGAACAGGACGACTATCATCAGTTGTTGTAAAAAAATATCTGGTCCACTAAGGTCCCTTAGAAAAGAAAACCTGCCATCCTTAACTGGTCTGGCCTACATGTGACTCCAGACCCACAACAATGCAGTCAACTCTTAACTGCCCTCTGAAAGGGCCTCGCAAGACACTCACTTCAAGGATAATTAAGGATGGGCAATAATGCTGGCCTAGGCAGCAACACCCACATCCCATGAAAGAATAAAAGAATAACCATGAAATGCTTTGCGATGTCCCGAGGTCCTGCAAAGCATTTACTAAATAGAAGTTCTTTCTTTTTGAATCCGAGATTCTGTTCATCCAGGTGACCTCTTGGTGACATTTTATCAGATTGCTGCACATCGACCTCTTGGACTACATTTTTTGGCATAGAAAATGCCCAGAAAGCAACATGAACTCAGCATGAGCCTTTTATTATTTAGCGAGTGATGTTTAATTCAGGGGATCTTTCTCAGTACTTCCCCTATGTCGACATTCACACTGATGGCTGTAACCTCATTTGACAATGTTAGGAACTTATCTCATGATCTGTGTGCCATGAACATATTTGATTAACGATAACAAATGCTCCATTGTGTAAACCAAAATGTAAAGCAGAAAGAAGAAAATAAGATCTAGCATTTCACAAGATAACTACAGGCAAAAAAAAACCCTTTCAACTTGTCTCAAATCCCAGCATGCCCCAAGCACTGGAATTCCCCAATAAGTCTCTTCACCTCTCTCTCCATAGACATACCAACCAACTCAAGAACAGTTTCTTCCCTGCTGCCATCAGACTTTTGAAGGGACCCACCTCACAATAAGTTGATCTTTCTCTACACCCTAGCTATAACTGTAACACTACATTCTGCACTCTCTCCTTTCTCCTATGGCATACTATGAACGGTATGCTTTGTCTGTATAATGTGCAAGAAACAATACTTTTCACTGTATACTAATACATGTGACAATAATAAATCAAATCATTTTTCACAGAGGAACAGTTCCACCATCCTGACTAACGGCCATCCACAGCCAACGTCACGAGAAAAAAGATCTGGTCATTCGTTCTCATTGCTGTAGCTGGGATCTTGCTGTGCACAACCCGGTTATCACATTTTCTACAACATCGCGACTATTCTTCAAAATGAATTTCAGGAATTTGGACGGATATTAGAGGAAAATAAACTTGCGGGAATTTTGGGATGGAGCTGAGAAATAGGACTATGTTCAAGACAGCTGCTATGGGCTCGATGTGCCAAGTGGCCCACTGTGCCGGAATATGACTCTTTGAAAAGAAAATAGAGTCTTGCATTTATATAGCACTTTCACAACCACAGAACATCCCAAAACACTTTACAGCCAATGAATTATTTTTGAATGTAGTCATTGTTGTAATGTAGAAAACGCAGCAACCAATTTGTGCCTAACAAGCTCCCATGGCCACAAACAGCAATGTGGTAAATTACCAGATAATCTATTTGTCATGTTGGTTGAGGGATGAATATTGGTCAGGTTACGAGAAAGGACCCTCCTGCTCTATTTTGAAACAGAGGCAAAGCGACATATATCCAGTTGAGGGGGCAAAGGGGGCCCCAGATCCGCATCTCATCCAAAAGATGCCATCTCTGACAAAGCAGCACTCACTTGAGTACTGCACTCGAGTGCCAGCCTAGATTTTGTGTTCAAGTCAGAGAAGGGGACAACATTCACAGAACTTTCTGATTCAGAAACAAAATGCTGCCTATTTAGTCACAGCTATCCATGACTGGCTGTAAAGCACTCTGGGGACATCCTGAGATTGTGAAAGTAAATGCAATTCCTCTCTTGCTTTAAGCAAGTTTCTTGTTCACTAGTTTAGCTCACCCCTGAACACCAACAGCTTTGATCTTAATTAATAAAAACAGCACCGTCAGCTTTGGGCTAACTGCGCTTGTGTTCTCTTTACTTATGAATCAAGATTGACCATTACTAACCCTAAACATATTCCTCTTTCCTTAAGAAGAGAGACATTATAAAACAGATTTAAAATGTACCGACATCCTCCCCAACTGAGGATAAACTTTAGAACAGAAAAACATTGCTTACTCCTTCAATTGTGAAACACGTCAAACATGATCATCCAATACCCTGCTAGCCTTGGCGAGCTGTTGGTTTCCCTTATGAGGCAGTTGTGTGTGACAGTTAAAAATAACTCCTTACCTGGTCGTATTCCAGTGCTCCTGGGTACAAAGGCCATCCAAGAAATAGCTCGGCAATCACACACCCCAATGACCACATGTCTATGGCTTCACAAAACGGCAAACCCAAAATAATCTCCGGCGCTCTGGGAGAAAACAGGAAAACAGCATTGTATTAGACGGGACATTTCAGGAGAGCATAGAAATGTCATGCTAAGCTACAGCTCGGGACATTTATGTAAGGTTAGATTGCACAGGAATCAAGAGAACAGCTCCTGTGCGATAGAAAGAGATTGGCTATCTCGTACTGCTCATTTATGCTGACAATTATGTTTAATGAATTGTTTTAAGCGTGTAGGTGAAATATAGAGTGACTATACAGTCACTGCTTCCCACTGGGCAGGATGCAGATTCCTGTTTGCAGTTCGTCTTGCATTTCAAGACTTACAATCTCAGTTAAATTGATGGAGATGGGGGGAGTGGGCAAGTTGATGCCAGACGCTGCCTAAAAGGGCAGAAACGAATGGGAAATCAACCAGCTAGCAGGTGATTAGAAGCCTGCCTGCAAAGGTCTGACAGAAGACCATCTGCTGACTCAGCCGTACACAATAGCACTCAGAATGAAGGAATAATTATTGATCTACCTCAGTCATTTCTGCCTCCCAACCAAAATGCATCTAGGTATGCAACTTCTCTGTGCCCAACCATGGATGGTCATGGCTTCTATCTCCAAGGCTTCACATTTGATGTCTTTCATTATAAACCCCTCTCCAACTGGCTTTCCTCCTTTAAAATCTTCCTTATAAACATGTAGGAAATGCAGAAGTAGGCTATTCAGCCCCTTGAGTCTGCTCCGCCTTTCAATAAGCTGATGGCTGATCCAATCATGGCTTCAACTCCACTTTCCTGCCTAGCCTTTATAACCCTTGACAGCCTTGTTGGTTGAAAATCTCTGTTTAATTCAGCCTTGAATATATTAATGACCCAGCCTTCACTGCTCTCTGGGATACAAAATTCCAAAGACTAAAGATGCTCTGTTAAAAGACATTCCTCCTCATCTCCATTTTAAATGGGAGACCCCTTTTTCTGAAACTGTACCCCCCCAATTCCAGATTCTCCCACTAGGGGCAATATCCTCTCAGCCACTACCCTGTCAAGACTCCTCACAATCTTTTTTGTTTCAATAAGATCAACTCACATTCTCTTGAATTCTGATGAATAAAGGCCCAACCTTTGCTCATAAGACAACCCCCTTCTTCTGAACTGCCTCCAATAAGTATATCCCACCTTAAATAAGATCAAATCTGCACATAGTACTCCAATTGAGGTCTTATCAATGCCCTGGGTTATAACCAATTACTGGAACAGGCATTTTGTCACCTCTCCCAATGTCTCCTTCTCTGGCTGGGTGGCTTGTTCATTTTAGATTATTCTTCCATGAAAAGCCTCAGAATGTTTTTCCATGCAAAAAGGTACTACAAAATGCAAGATTTTATCGTGGTTGTCGAACACCTCATAAGGCACAGGGAATAAACAGAAGGCAATATTTAAATAGTCTGTTAGGTTTCACATTGACTGAAGTTTTTTTGGGGGGATTTCTAAGTTTCTTGTGAAATGCACCAACCCAGGCTGAGCTGGTGAATTTGCTGGACTAAAATGATGCAAATGGGGCTGACCTGTGAAGATGTGAAAGAGGTCACTCAAACAAATACTCGAGGGTCCAATTTTCATTTCTGTCTGGCCAGGTAACCTGCTTTGTATTTGTAGGGTTAGTCTGTCCCAGGTTTGGTAACTAAATTACTGTAAACTGTAGGATAAATGCATGCTCTCTAGAATTGGACTGGTGGCCAGCCTCCAGCCAGCCATTCGCTCGCTACCTGTGATGAAATTAGCCTCGTCTTCTGTTGGCTGCCTTTCCATGGAACTCAAGTTTATGGAGGTGTGCATTCATGAACTTACAATCCACCACTTCGTGTGAGACATTCCACTGCAAATGTGTCACTTCACGGGAACACATCACATATTTGTTGCTTTAATGTTAATGTCTCAATCCTACCAATAGGGGTCATGCTGTCAGGTGCTTGGACCTTAAGCTCTGATATTCTGTCCTTAAGCCTCCTCATCTTAAGACACTTCTTAAAATCTACCCCTTTGACCAAATTTATCATCATCAACCATCTATCCTAATATCTCCTTATGTGGCTCAGTGCTAAGTTTTGCCCGATAACTCCTGTGAAGCACATTGAGATATTTTATTATATTAAAGGTGTTACATAAATACAAGTTGGACTCTCACTTTTTATGCAGAATTAGCGAGGGAAATCAGCCAGATACTTTATATATGAGACAAGGAGGCCCTCTCCTGATGCAGGGGCAGCCCAGGACAATACTCCTAAACAGGCTTATATCCGACAAAGAGACATATTGCATTGTAAGCGAGAGAACCATCGTATTGAATCAAATGCGGCTATTAACTTAGGCCTCATGATAGAAGGATTGAAATCTTTTTATAACTTTTGCTACCCACCTTGATCCAGTTGAACTTCCTGAAATTGTACGTGGTACTTTAGTTGTGGCCTCACCAACACCGAATACAACTGTAGCAAAATATGACGACTTTTATATTCTATTCCCCTTTCAATGAACAACAACATTCTATTGATCCTCCTAATCACTTGCTCTACATGCATTTTAACCTTTTGTGATTCACGTACCAGGACACTCAGAACCCTCCCTCCGTTCCCTAGAGTTCTGCAATCTCTCTCCATTTAAATAATATGCTCTGTCTATTCTTGCCAAAGTGGACAAGTCCACATTTTCCCATATTGTACTCCACCTGTCAATCTTTTGTCCACTCGCTTAACCTATTTATGTCCCTTTGCAGACTCCTTACGTCCTCTTCACAACTTACTTTCCAACTTATCTCCGTCAGCAAATTTAACAACCACATTCATCCAAGTCATTGACATAACTTATAAATAGTTGAGGCTCCAACACTGAATCCTGTGGCACTCACTCATCACATCTTGCCAGCCTGAAAAAGACCCCTTTATCGCTATTCTGTTTCTTGTTCTTACAACTTGGATAGAAGTGTGCAACTCAAATGAACCCATTATTCTGCAGATTGCACAATTAGCATAGAACGCAAACATACCGCATGCACGCACACACACATGCAAACACGCACAAAGGCAATTTAGCATGGCCAATCCACCTAACCTGCACATCTTTGGACTGTGGGAGGAAACCGGAGCAGCTGGAGAAAACCCACGCAATCTCGGGGAGAATGCGCAAACTCCACACAGACAGTGACCCAAGACTGGAATTGAACCCGGGTCCCTGGGTGCTGTGAGGCAGAAATGCGAACCACTGTGCCACCCTCGTGCACCTGGAGGTTCTCACCAACAATGCTCTGGTATGGTGGAGAATATAGCGCTGGATCGATTCTTGTCTCAGCTTGGCAGATTTCCAAATGAAGCCAAGTTATACTCAGATGAGGATACTCTGGCTGCAGGTTGATAACCACACATGTAATTTCAGCCAAGGCAGGGAGGGAGAGAGCAAGTTAGGGCAGCATTCCTTCTCGGAATATTCCCGAAAACTGAGTTCAAAGACAACTGTTTCAAAACTTAAAAGTCAGATGGTTTCCAGTAAACTACTAGGGATTTATCTTTAAAACCGTTTTTCCCCCAACAATTAAAATAACTGCAGTTCAAACAAACAAACAGCTCTCCCCATCAGGTATGTTCCAGACAGGAGGGGGGAAATGTAAACTGCCCTGATTTCTCCTCTCACTACTCATCCATAAACAGAAAAGTGTTTTTTAAATTCTGATTTCCACCTTTATAAATGGTGACGTATTTTTCCCCAACCCTTAAACTTGGATTGTTCCAATCCAAGAGTGGATTAAGGGCAGCACGGTGGCACAGTAGTTCAATTCCAGCCTTGGGTGACTGTCAGTGTGGAGTCTGCATGTTCTCCCTGTGTCTGTGTGGGTTTCCTCCGGGTGCCTCCCACAGTCCAAAGATGTGCGGGTTAGGTGGATTGGCCATGTTAAATAGCCCCTTAGTGTCAGGGGGACTAACAGGGTAAATACATGGGGTTACGGGAATAGGGCATGGGTGGGATTGTTGTTGGTGCAGACTTGATGGGCTGAATGGTTTCCTTCTACACTGTAGAGATTCTATGATTCTAATAACTCACACAGCAAACTTGAGGTAAGATAAAATAAAAAGGGTTTGCTTATTTTTATACGCAAGCATGCATGAGAGGGGTTTCACAATGTTCACCTCTTTTCACTCACATAATAAAGAGGAGTTAAGGAAACAAGAAGAGGGTTCAGGGCATGCCCACACCAAAATACAAGTTCAGGTTTGCATGTGTCCAGAATCAGAAGTCTAATATAAGGTTTCTTCCGAGGGGAGATTGGCTGAATGTCGGGCGATCAGTCTTTCCAGAGTGAGACTTCCATGATGGGAGAAGACAAGTAGAGCGAGTGTCATGGAGGCACGAGTTTCATGGTTCCAGCAGTTGCCAGTTTTGATGAGGTAGAGTTCTTTCTGTTGCCCCCTGCTTGATGGTAGACAGCACAGGCTGTTGCCTGGAGTTTGATTCTCATTGGAGGTCAAACAGTAACTGTCTGAGTTCAGTTCCACAAAATAATATCACAGTGCAGTTTGGAGGAGGTCGTGTGACAGACCTCCCACCACTCCTTCTCGATGTTGGACAAAGGATGTATATTCCCATGACTGGAATATTGAAGTGATTAATTGGAGTCAGGATTCTTTTTGTTCTTGGAGACACTGGTTTTTGGCTTGGCTAAATGAAGCTCAATGATTAGCAGGTCCCCCTCTGAGTCAGAGGTTCTGGATTTTGTTACCACTCTTGGACTTGAACACAAAAGCTCAGCTGGCACTCCCAATATACTACTGAGGGAGCTCTATGTCGTCGAAAGTACTATCTTTCAGATGAGACATTAAACTGAGGCACTCTCTGCCTGTGTAGCTGAACATAAAGAATTCTATTTTGAAGAAACGCAGTAGCTTTCTCCCCAGTGTCGTGGCCGGTAGTTATCTCTCAGCCAATAGTACTAAATAGAAATTATTTGGCCATAATTGCAATGCTGTTTGTGGCACCTTAAAGTGCATAAATTAGTTATCATGTTTTCTTCATTACACCTGTGACTACATTTGAGATAGGTGCTTGATTGGCTGTCAAACATTGAATGACATTCTGAAGTTTTATAAATGCAATCTTTTCTTTCTCGCTCATACAGCTGAAACTATTGTCAGGAAAAGCCTCTCAGTTTGTGGGAATATTAGTGGAATGGCAGATGATCACGAATGTCATAGCACTCCAATAAAAGTGCTGCACTGAAAACTTGAGCAGACGGAGTTTTATGTAGAAAAAGCTAAGTTAGCAATGACGATTCAGAAGCAAAGTTTGTGGCTGAATTGTATATTTCAATTTAAATGATTTCGCCAAATAGGTTTCGCAATCACCATTCGTCAGATAGCCTGAAGCAATGTTAGCTGTAGTGATGTGGCTTACAGAAGGCCCAACATTGTTCATCTAATGGGAAAGAGCATTGAAGAAGTTTCAAGTTTCCAAAAGGCTTTGGAGAATTACAAAAACGTATAGCATTACAAAACCAATATCTGCTGGTGTTAATGAACAAAGAGGATTAGCACTGAACCTGTCAGAAAGATGACTACATTCAACCAGTCCAGGCTGGAAAGAGGACTGAAGATTTTATAACATAGAAACATTTGGCCCAAAAGGTCTATGTTGTTGTTCATGTTCCAATGTGCCTCCTTCTAACTTACTTCATCAAATCTTATCAGCATACCCTTCTATTTGTTTCTCTCTCATGTGCTTATCTATTTTATCTTCAGTATACATCTATGCTATTTATCTCAACTACTGCATGTGGTAACGGTAGCAAATTTTCACCACTTAGAACAAAGACATTTCTGCTCAATTCCTTATTTGGATTATCAGTAACTACCTTATATTCATATAGTTGCCAGTGGCACAGTGGTTAGCATTACTGCCTCACAACGCCAGGGGCCTGGGTTCAATTCCGGCCTCGGGTCACTGTCTGTGTGCAGTTTGCATGTTCTCCCCATGTCTGTGTGAGTTTCCTCTGGGTGCTCCAGTTTCCTACCACAGTCCAAAGATTAGAAAGATTAGAAAGATTAGAAACCCTACAGTGCAGAAGGAGGCCATTCGGCCCATCGAGTCTGCACCGACCACAATCCCACCCAGGCCCTCCCCCCACATATTTTACCCGCTAATCCCTCTAACCTATGCATCCCAGGACTCTAAGGGACAATTTTTAACCTGGCCAATCAACCTAACCCGCACATCTTTGGACTGTGGGAGGAAACCGGAGCACCCGGAGGAAACCCACGCAGACACGAAGAGAATGTGCAAACTCCACACAGACAGTGACCCGAGCCGGGAATCGAACCCGGGACCCTGGAGCTGTGAAGCAGCAGTGCTAACCACTGTGCTACCGTGCCGGTTGTGCAGGTTAGGTGGATTGGCCATGCTAAATAGCCCCTTAGTGTCCAAAGATGTGTAGGTTAGAAGGATTAGTGGGATAAATATGTGGGGTTACAGGGTGGGATGCTCTGTCGGAGAATTGGTGCAGACTCAATGGATCAAATGGCTTCCTTCTCCACTGTAGGGATTCTGTGATACGATGTCTAGTTTTGGACTCCCCCACAAGTAGAAACATCTTCTTTATATCTATCCTGTTGAATCCCTTCATAATTTTAAAGAACTCTCTCAAGTCACTTCTCAGTCAAAAAGACTTGCATTTGTTAAAGTGAAAGTGACTGCCCTTGACATCAAGACAGCATTTGACCGAATGTGACATCAAAAACCCCTAGAAAATTTGAAGTCAGTGGGAATCAGGGGAAAATTCCACTAACAAAAAATAAGATGGCTGAGGTTGTTGGAGGCCAATCCTCTCAGCCCCAGGATATTGCTGCTGGAATTCCTCAGGTTACTGTCCCAGGCACAACCATCTTCAGCTGATTAGAACAAAGAAATGGACAGCACAGGAACAGGCCCTTCGGCAGTCCAAGCCTGTGCCGATCATGATGCACTAACCAAAAAAAACCTTCTGCCCTTACTCAGTCTGTATCCCTCTATTTCCTCCCTATTCATGTACCCATCCAGATACCTAATCAATGCAATGATCGTCCCTCCATCATAATGTCAGAAGTGGGATGTTCACTGATGATTGCGCAGTGCTCAGGACCATTCACAGATGCTCAGATACTGAAGTAGTTTGTGTCCATCTGCAGCAAGACCTGGACAACCTTTAGGCTTGGGCTGGTAAGTGGCAAGTAACATTTACCCCGGCCTTTCGATTTTTTGAAAGAAAGAGCCTCAGCATATACAGTCTTCCCTGATAATTATAATATATTAAAACATGCTTTCATTTGAAAAACCTCTCAGAATTATCTGTAGTTGGCTCATTTATGCCAACAGCATAATCTAACTGAGCAGCAATGTAAATTATTATTGTGTTAGGTATCCCGGAAATTTTAAGATGAGAAAAGATCATTTAGTTCAACAACCCAATCATCATTTGGTTCATCTGAACCCCATCTTCATCTCAGATTCAATAACAACTTTTAAAAGGAAATTCAATAAATACTTGAAAAGGGGAAAACAATTGCAGGGCTATGGAGCAAGAGTAAAGGAAGTTTGACAAATTGGATAGCTCTTTCATGCTGGCACAGGCACGATGGGTTGAATGATGTCCTCTTGTGCTTCAAGAATCTACAGGCTGGATTTTCAAAATGGAGTTGGGAACCTGACACCTGAATGAATTTTGGGACCTGGTCCCGTGCCTGAACTGCATTATTCTAGTGACAATATGTTCAAATGCCCAAGTTGGACAGGCGGCAAGCTTGGCGCACAATTAGAGGCACGATGGGTGCAGGCATGTGTGCAGTGTGCAGGGTGTGTATTTTTTTTTGTTAAAGCAAACTTGAGCCAGAAATCGCTCATGCATGTGTGGGTGGAGCACACAATGCCTAAGCCACTGAACCAGGCACAAAAGTGATCTAAAATTATTTCTCCAATTCTGCCAACTTTCTGCTTAAGCAATTGTTTTTTAGACCGTACACCCAGGTCACCTCCGAGTAAAGTCTGGCAGACGGGCAGAAGCCTGACAACAAACAGATTGTTTATCACCTTCCTCTCCTACAGAAAGGTGGAGAAAATTCATTAAAAAGTCTTGGTTCCTCCATATTTCCAGACATTGTCATTTGATAGTTGTGGTATTAAAATAACACGTATGTCATCCATTCTTGCTGCTTTGTTCTTTAATTGTGTTTCCATCTCTGTACAGCAGTTGCCATCATGGAGGGCAAGGGGTAAATGTGAGTCACAATCACACAAAGTAACACTACTGTGTCATGAATGTGCCTAGTAACAAGCGTTACCAAGAATGTGACAAAACTCACAGTTCAGAAGCCACCAGCATTTCAAAATGCATTTCACATGATGTAAGTCACTCAGTGATTAGCAGTTTTTAGACAGACAGGAAGAATACATTGTCTTGCTAATAGGAAACACCTTAGTTCGATGACTGAACCATTAAGGGGAGGAATACATATGGTAATTTTTTTTTAGAACCACAAGAGCTGAGGGGACAGACAGCAAATGCACAAAGAGAACCATTAAAGAGAATAATTGTTCAACTGCTAACCTTTTGTGGAAGCATGGGGGCAGATTCCACCTAGCAGCTTGTAAGCCAAGTTCTAGATAGCTGACCAGAAGCAAGAGTGCAGAAGCCTTTGTGGAAGCAGTTGAAACCACATCTTCTCTGAACCAAGAAAAGACATTCTAGAAGAACTCCTCAATCATATACAGTGTGGTAACTAACTATAAGTTGGCCTTTACTCATATATCTATTGAAGTGGATGTTGTTTGGGAAGAAGGAAGTCCTGAATGAGTTCAGATCTTGTAAATATACTTTGGATCAAAAGGGTAATTTCTACATAAAGTGCGTGGGTCTTTTTAATAGTTCCCATATATAAACAGTCTTAGATTATTATAGTCCTGTTTGTGTATATGTGTCTTTTCTTTATTATAAAAAAAGTCTTTAATAAGTGTTATATTACGCTTGGGCTGGTTACTTTCTCACTGGGTCTTGCATGTGACTCCTCATACCATTCCTGTAAACAAAATTATACACCATCACAAACTGGTATTCCAGGTTGGGACATCCTCACAGATAACATCAGCCGGGTTTGTGACAACTGTAAATCTACAGAACAATCCACTCTGTAAAGATTACGCATTATCACAGACAACACGGTAAGTGCATCAGATAAATAGAATCAAAGACATAGGATGATAAACTTTATTTTTTTTTAAAAATGCATTGCAAATTAAAAATAACCCTGAACTAAATTAATCCCAACTTCCTTGTCAGTTCTCATTTAGTGATTAGCAAAGTTTCAAAAGGCCGTAAACAGATGGCATGTTTTGGGGTGGAGATGACGAATAAAGGAAGGTCGCTTTCTCAGTTGAAGGGAAGTGAAAGCGTAGAATGGGAATATTACACAGGATGTGTTGGGAAATGCTGTTACCCAATGGGACAGGTGTTGGCACACTCCGAGGGTTGCAGTCATTTCTCACCCGCTTTGTATTGACACACATAATATGTGCGGATTTGTACAGCATGCATGCACAACACAAGCATGTATGCACAAAAAAATGCAGAGAAACAAAAATAAACAGCACACAAGCAATTCCACATGCACTTCAGCATTTTTATATTGCTGATACCTACCGAGTCAGTGATAACGTCAAAGCAAGTATGCCAAATTAATTGTTAGGAAGACCCAGCAAAAAAGGTCATCCTTGCAAATGATAATTGTGAATTAATTAAGAGTTCCCATTGTACACTGACTGTAAAAAATATATCGCTCTTCCAAGCCAATGTTCATCCCTCTCAAAGAAAACACTAATGGCGTCAATGCTTTGAGCTGTTGTAAAGAGGGACACTTGCAAAGCACACTCAAAAACATGTACTTTATAGTACTGCTGAATATACAACAGACTTTAAACACTATGGGCGGGATTTTCTGACTGCGTTCGCCTAAAAGCCGAAAAATCCCGCCCGAGGTCAACGGGCCTTTGCACGGTCCCTGTCGCGCTTGCCACGATTCCCGTCGCAGGCAGGATGGGAAAATTCCACCCTATGTATCCTACTCATGTGGATTGAAAAAGAATTGCCTGGAATTTAGAGCTTACCATTGGACGTCATCAGTTGCCGAGGCCCCAAGCTCTGAAATTCGCTCCCTAAACCTCTCTCTCCTAATTTAAGACACACCCTAAAACCTGTTTCTTTACCAAGCTTTGTGTCACCCTGTCCTAATGTTTCTTTGTGTGGCATGGTGTCTAATTTTGCCTGGTAACACTGTTGATTCTTCCCTGCATTCAGATTACTTTAGGAAATTGGCCTTAGGACTGCTCGGGGAGCGAGCGTACAACACTAAATGTCTGTGCCCATCCAATCTCTGAAACAAAAGAGTGGAACTCAGTGAACCCTGAACCTCATACACAATCATACCAGTCTTGCTGCTGCCACCATCAAGAGATGACCCGAGTGCCTTTACTTTATGTAACAAAACATGCCAGAAAAAGCAGAGTTCCCAATTCATTTTTTGAATTTTCTGGGGATTTCGCTGGAATTTTGGGGGACAGTAGTCTGCAATTCCATTCTTTCATTATTAGGCCCTGGCTTACAATAACTCAACTCATCAAACTCAATTCTTTTTGCGTTACAGGATTTTCAACACTTTTTTAACTTCAGGTTCACAGCATAGAAATAGGCCATTCGCCCCACTGACCATGCTAGTGTAAACGTTCCATACAAGCCTCATTCCATCCGACTTCTAATCTTACTCCATCATCATACTTTTCAATTCATGTCTCCATCATGTGTCTATTTAGGTTCCACTAAAATACATCCATGCAATTTGCATCAAATATGGGAGTAAATTTTCACATTCTAAACATTTTCTGGGTTTTATTTTATTCATTTGTGGGACATGGGCGTCGCTGGTTGGCCAGCATTTATTGCCCATCCCGAGTTGCCCGAGGGCATTTGAGATCAACCACATTGCTAGGGCTCTGGAGTCATATGTAGGCCAGACCAGGTAAGGATGACAGATTTCCTTCCCTAAAGGACATTAATGAACCAGATGGGTCTTTCCAACAATCGAAAATGGTTTCATGGTCATCAGTAGATTCATAATTCCAGGTTTTTTTCCTATTCATTCAAATTCCACCATCTGATGGGATTCGAACCCAGGTAAAGAAATTCCTCCTGAATTCCCCAATAGATGTATTAATGACTATCTTATATTTATGGCCCCTGGTCTCCACAAGTGGAAAATCTCTATGTTTACCCTGCAGAAGCCATTTATTATTTTAAAAGACTTTTCATTTGGTCACCCCCTCAGCCCCTGCTTTTCTACAGAAAAGAATCCCAACTTGCTTAATCATTTTTGATAAGTAGATCTGGTATCATCTGCAAATCTTTCTCACACCTTCTCCATATTCTCTATATATTACAATATTGTGGTCAGAACTGTATACATTACTGGCAGTGCAATTTAACCAAGGTTCAACACTATGTTTAGCATGTCTTTGGTTTTTCAGAATTACATTTGGTAAATATGTCTGTTTGTCCACAATACACAAAAAAAAGTGGCTCTGTTTACAGCCAATAACTGCTAAAGGCAGAGTGTGGATGATAACTTGTAGGAATGCACGCTCGTGCTGTTTGTTTACTCAAAGGATGGGCTAAGGTCGACAGAGTGAGCCTGTGTTGGTGAGGAAACCTCATCCTTCTGTACAAAAGAATTGTATTGCATGAAATGTGTGTCGTCCGGGGTGACCCTGACTGGAAGGGAGTGGTTCTGCCATGTGAGCAGGATGCACGCATTCCAATGCAATCCAAAACAAAACCATTGAAGCCGACTCGGAAGAACTTCCAAAGCACAATCCAAGGGGAAGTTCCACACAATTTTGTCTTGTGCTGCTGGTATCTGCACTTTAGTTAGACAGGATGCCAAATCAGGTTGCATTCCGCAACTACAATGCCTCAATAACTTGTATAATATCATTCCATTTCTCAAGCTGCTTTGTCCCTGATGGTGCCAGCTTCATCTACCATCAACCCAAACCTAAGAAAAATCCATCAATCCTAAGTTAGAAATAATAAATTTTCTATCCGAGGGCTGGAAGCATTCCAGCAGCTCTTTCAGTCAAACGTGCCACAGTTGACTAGTTTTATGGCATGCAGCTTGTTTGATGTTTACACAGTGGAGCACCCAGCAAGCCAATGGCAGAGAATGGGAATGGTGGGTAAGGAAGGGCTGGGTAAGGGTTTCACCATGTACCATTCAAAGAAGCAGCAACCAGCAGATGTAGGACACCAAAGCAAAACAGATGGGAAGCAGGAATATGGAACTCTAAACCTGCTTTCACTGCAGAATACCTGCTGTGCAGCTGTGTAATTAAAACTTGCTCTTGACGAAATTCATCTCAAAGGGTGTGTGTTAGCCATTCCCAGGGTGCCAGATTCCCATGGTAAAGATGTTGAGAGCATAGGGACAGGAGGAAGCCACTTAGCCCCATCTTCCTTTTCTGTCGTTCAACTAGATTATGGGTGATCTAAATCTTAACTTGTTTTTTATTTGTTCATGGGACGAGTGTTGCTGGCAAAGGCAGCATCTGCTCTTCATTCCAAATTGCCCTCGAGAAGATGGTGGTGAGCTCTCTTCTCGAACTGCTTCGGTCGCTATGGTGTAGGTACACCCACAGTGCTGTTAGGAAGGGAGTTCCAGGATTTTGATCCAGTGACAGTGAAAGAATGGCGATATCATTCCAAGTCAGGATGGTGCCTGAATTGGAGGCAAACTTGCAAGCCTTTGTGTTCTCTGCTGCCCTTCCCCTCCCAGGTGGCAGAGATAGCAGGTTTGTAAGGCACCGACGAAGGAGCCCCGGCGAGTCGCTGCAGTGCATCTTGTAGATGGCACACACAGGTGCCACTGTATGACAGCGATGAAGAGAGTGAACATTTAAGGTGATGGATGGAGTGCCAATCAAATGGGCTGCTTTGTCCCTGATGGTGCCAGCTTCATCTACCATCAACCCAAACCTAAGAAAAACCCATCAATCCTATGTTAGAAATAATCAATTTACCTCTTCTCCAGCTTCAACAGCTTTTTCAAGGAAACATAGAAAATAGGAGCAGGTGTAGGCCATTCGGCCCTTTGAGCCTGCTCTGCCATTCATTATGATCATGGCTGATCATCCAACTCAATCGCCTGATCCTGCTTTCCCCCCATATCTTTTAACATACAAGTGATTCCCGATTTCCAAATTCGATAGTGTAACAGTCGGCTGGATCATCACTATCCATGTGGGGGAAAAAAACTCCCAACACACAGTGGAGAAACTAGACGGGTGTAATTATTTATTAGTGGAGCAAGCTCGAGGGGCTGAATGGCCTACATTTGGTCCTATGTTATTCAGCACTCTTGCTATTCAGCTACCTTGTACTAACTGTAGCATAAACCTGGTTTCAATAAATTAATTACAGAAGGGCTTTTGAGGTCAACCCTAAGGCAACACGTTGAGTCAAACAGTGGGTTGTGGGTTAAAGCCCCACTCTGGAGATGAGCAGTTAATCCAGCCGTCACTCGGTTCAGTATTTGGGGAGTGCTGCACTGTCCGAGGTGGCGTCCTTCAAACTGAAGTTGTAAATTTATTTATTATTTATTACATTGACACTGCAATGAAGTTACTGTGAAAATCCCCTAGTCGCCACACTCCGGCACCTGTTTGGATACATTGAGGGAGAATTTAGCATGGCCAATGCACCTAACCAGCACACCTTTGAGACTGTGGGAGGAAGCCGTAGCAGATGGAGGAAACCCACGGGGAGAACATGCAGACAATTCCAAGCCGGGAATCGAACCTGGGTCCCTGGCATTGTGAGACAGAGATTTTGTCTGCCCTCTCAGAAGAATGGGAAAGATCCCACTGCATTATTTTAAAGAAGAGCAGAGGGGTTCTCTCTGATGCACTGGCTAATATTTATCCCTCAACCAACATCATAAAAACAGATTACCAGTCCATTATCACATTGCTGTTTGTGGGAGTTTGTTAAGCATAAATTAGCTGCCACATTTCCTACATTTGGACAGCGACTGCATTTCAAAAGAACATCATTGGCTGTAAAGCACTATCGGACGTCCTGAGTTTGTGAAAAGTGCTATAGGACTGCAAGCTCTTTCTTTCTTCAAATACCGACCACACAGAGACTTCAGATGGACGATGACTGAGGGGGGCAGAAAGACTGACTGACACGATATTCGATTTAGTGTCAGCAGAACAGAGGGTTCACAAAGTGGACGGTCAAGTGAATAGGGAGATTCCATGCTCAGAAATAAGGTCAAAGGCAGGGAACCATATGTCTGGCTGTTATTTTTATGAAGCCCTGAATAATGCAGTGTCAGCACTGTGGGTGTGGACGATGGTTATTTGAAATGACTGTTGCAATAGTTGAGTCAGCTGTTCCTGCCTCTCTCCAGGTGAACTGGAATTGCCTGGCTGACTGTCTACTTATTATTTCCGTGACTTAGTACCACATCTGAGGAAGGATATACTGACTTTCGAGTGAAAGTTGATTTAACAGAAGGATACCTGGATTCAAAGGATTAAATTATGAGTAAAGAGTGCACAAACTATGATTGTATTCCCTGGAATTTAGAAGGATACAAGATGATTACATTTTGGTGTATTAAGGGGAACTAATAGAGAGAAACTTTGTGTGGAATTCTCCCAAAAAAAAACTAAGTGTCATAATGGTGAGAATAATGGAGTGATCCGCGCTGGTCTCTCCGGCGCACTCTGCGCACAATGGCCCACTGCCACTGCCCCACACTCAGTCACCTTTTTGGAGAATTGGGAGTTTCGTCCAGTACTGGGGGAGACTTAAACACTCTGGTGAGCCTGGCTTAAGCGCAAGGGGGCTCCGATCTCCCAGTGTGCTGGGGGAGACCCCCTCCCTCACCCCACGGACATCAATATGCACCCCCCACCCGCCCCCAACCCCACACCATCCCCTGAATGTCCGGCGCAAATCACACCAGTTTTCTTACCTGAAATGACACTTCAATAATTTTTTGGAACATTTCTTCCCGAAGTGTGACTTGAGTGTTCAATTTGTTTTTGTTGCTCGCCCAATCCTACTTGTTGATCTTTAGACAATAGGACTTGCGGCAAGATATGCGAATATTCAAATCTAGATGACTCTTTGTCAAGAATCATCCAGACTTCCCCTCCAAAGGAACATTCCATTTGACTTTTGATTCCAGACTTTGGACACAGTAAGACCCTAACTTGTATTTTATTGTGGTCATGCGCCTCTTCCTTTTTCCACTTATAGTGCGAATGCAAAAGGGTTGGAGAATGCGAAACACCTTGTGCGTCAGAGCGTGTGCATGCGTAAAAAATAACAACTCTTTTTATTTTATCTTACCTTGAGTTTACTCTGAAAGTTTTCATAGAAGATTGGAAGAATCAAAATTTAAGGGTTGGGGGAAATATGCCATTATTTATAAAGGAAATAAAAATACACCTTTCTGTAGACGGATGGGTAGTGAGCGGGGAAATCAGGGCAGATTAAATTGACCCCCTCTCTTATCTGTAACAAATTATGGAGATTTTATTTTGAAACATGTGTCATGTTGTACATCATATCCTTCAGCTCGTGGGCATGCTTTTGCTTCATGTTGCTGCCATTTCAAAAGATGAGGTTCCAAGGGCCTGTCCTCTTTAACAACCCCTTCAATAAGATGGCTGGAACTCTATCACCTTGCCCGCCACAGAACCATCTCACTCGAGCGAGGCCGTAAAATCCCTCCCATTACGTGTCTAATGAGTGCTCGATGCAATATTAAAAGCCTTAAACAAGACCGGGGAGGAAGTAGGCATAGAGTCACCATGTTTCTGTTTACTTGGAAGGTGCTACCTTGTGAAGAAATCCTTTTTGCCTTCTGTATCATTTCTTGCTAAAATCAATGGATACTGCAGGTGGTTTTGTTTTAAGAGTATGAAAGCAGAGTTGAAAGACGGCGGTTTCCCCAGATCAATAGACAGTCTGGAATCCTCCCAAAGAAATCACAATTTGAGTGGATCTAGAAAGACAGCCAGTGATGCATATGACAAAAAGTAGAAGGGATTCCCCTTCTGCTCCCCCATGTCCATTATTGTTGTGTAGTTGTTCAAGTTGAAACACTTTGTGCATGGAATACTGACTTAGATTAGCCAACAAACTCCTAATGAGCAAAGACACAGGAACCCAAAGGCTGCTGCATAATTGCCTAGAACATTTTTACAAAAAAAACACACACATAATCAACATTTCTGACTCTGCAACAGGCGCAATGGCAAACTATTGACAAAATTAACAAAGAGGAAGTTTAAAGTTGTATTTAAAAGGTTATTTATTAGTGTCACAATATAGGCTTATATTAACATTGTAATGAAGTTACTGTGAAAATACCCTAATTGCCACAATCCAGCGCCTGTTCGGGTACATTGAGGGAGAATTTAGCATGACCAATGCACCCAACCAGCACGTCTTTTTGGACTGCGGGAGGAAACCGGAGCACCCGGAGGAAACCCACGCAGACACGAGGAGAACTTTCAGACTCCGCACAGACAGTGACCCAAGCTGGGAATCGAACCCAGGTTCCTGGCGCTGTGAGGTAGCAGTGCTAACCACTGTGCCACCGTGCTGCCCGAAGAACAAATGAAAGAAGAAGATTTATATTGCACTGATAACGTAATAAAACATCCCAAATGGCTTCACAGCAACATTATGAAGCAAAACTGGGCACCAAGAATTGAAAATGACCAAACAATCAAAAGAGGACAAAGGGAAAATAGCCTGCTTATGTAACATCTTTACCAACCTCAGAATGTCCCCAAGTGCTTTAGTGAATGAAGCATTTTTTGAAGTGTAGTCATTGCTGCGATGTAGGAAACAGCCTATTTGCATACAGCAAGCTCCCACAAACAATAATGAGACAACAGCCAGATCATTTGTTTTTAATGATGTTCGTTGAGAGATCGATATTGGCCAGGGCACTGGGGATAACTCTCCCCCTCCACCCCCGCTCGTCTTTGTAATATTATCGTGAGATCTTTTACAGCTACCTGAGAGACCGGTTTAACATCTCATCTGAAAGAGAACAGCCCAGCCTTTTCTATCTCTTAATTTAAATTATTCAACAATTTGCTGTTACCTAATTCAAATGATTTGAAAGTTCATTTTTCTTATGCCAAGACTGACTGAATTATCAGGACTAGACTGCAGAGTTTATGTCTTTAATTTAAACACATGACTGTGACCAGCTGTCAGTGTGATGCTGTAGTTACATTAGATAGATCCCAACCCTTTATACTGCCAGCTGTCTGCAGTGAAGTATTGTTCAGAGAGGTTACAACTGCAGGACTGTATTAACAGCTGAATGGCAAGCTAATCCTGGCAAACTGGCTTGAGGGCTGTTTGTCCGCGAGCCCATGTCCCCATGTAATAGCTTATCTACAGAGAGAATGTCAGAGCCTAATCAACACAACTCAGAGATACAGCGACAGACTGGAAACCAAACACCAGTTATAGCCTCCCTCCGGTTACAGCACAAAGACAACATCAATATTGAGTATTCTGCTCTCAGCGCGCAACACTCCTGCCTCTGAGCTACAAAGCTGTGGATTCAGCTCACAGTTCAGAGCCGTGAACACAAAATCCAGGATGGAACCCCCATTGCAATATTGAGAGGGTGCTGCACTGTCAGAAATGCCGTCTTTCTGATGACCACTTCTGTCCAAAACCCCTCCTGTCATCTCAGGACTTACTGGAAGAGCAGCAGGGTAGTTTTCCTCAATGACTGGGCCAATATGCATTACTAAATTTACATTACTAAAAACCAATGTTTTTATCACAATGCTGCTTGTGGGGCCTTGCTGTGTGGAAATAGGCTGCTGTATTTCCTGCATTTCGACAGTGACTACTGTACACTTCACAGGCACTTTGGGACATCTTGGGGGCACTGTATAAGTACAAGTGTTCCTTTAACACTGCAGAGACCAGGATCAGAAATGTCAGCATGCACCACTTGTCTGTTCGTCAGCAGCACAGGATCACTGTCAAAGTTCAATTTAGCACAGAGTTAACCTCGCTGAGGTTGTTTCAACTCTTTTCTATCGAAATCCAGTGCCACATTTCTCCTTTTTAAAAAAAAGCTGTCGGGTACCAGATTCAAAATGCTATGTTCTTAATTCCCAATTCTGATTCCCTACCCTTCACGTGCCACCTGTTAGGCATTTATAAAATTTACATTGCATCAAAAGAGAAAGATATATGGATAAACTCTCAAACACCCTTGCAAAGCAGAAGTGTTGGCACCCACACACAACCCAGCAAATAACATCAATAAATAATTAACTGGAAAGACTGTACGCATGGAGACGCTCAATCCAAGCAAATTATTCCTTTATTCATTCACAACTGGAGTTGCTTGCATGACAAAGAGTGGAGAGGATTGTTGTGTTGGACTGGGTTTACACTACATTCTTCAGCAAACAACAATCGCTTTCACATAATCTGCAAACGGGCTGTTCACTTTCACTCACTGAAGTTAAATACACAAAACTATATGATCAACTGCCAACCCACCCTCCCCAACCTGATCCTGCAAACACTACACTGTTGGTGGAAGTCAGGAGTAAGGTATTGGTGACACTCTAAGCCATTGGGAATAAACACTCCTGAAATTAAACAACACTTAAACTCTCACATTCGTTGCTGATTGTCATATCCAGCAACTGGGGCTCTAGTGTATCAGTCTTATCTCCATGCCCAAAAACTGAGCTTCTGATGTTGCATAGGCAGACAGTATTGTCTCTATGATCCTCTGTCAATGGGTGCTTCCCTCAATGTCAGACTTCTCCTGCTAGAAAACCTCCCCTGTGTCCTTCAGAGTTATGATGTGGAGCTGCCGGCGTTGGACTGGGGTAAACACAGTAAGAGTTTTAACAACACCAGATTGAAGTCCAACAGGTTTATTTGGTAGCAAATGCCATTAGCTTTCGGAACGCTGCTCCTTCATCAGATGGAGTGGAAATCTGCTCACAAACAAGGCATACAGAGACACAAACACATTTCTTTAACCTGTGCCTAATGCTCTCTCCACTCACATTTTCTGTATCTTTAAGACTTGATTAGCTGTGAAGATTCGCATTCTAATCAGTATTCTGTAACTTGAGTTTGTGTCTCTGTGTGCCTTGCTTGTGAGCAGATATCCACTCCATCTGACGAAGGAGCAGCGCTCCGAAAGCTAATGGCATTTGCTACCAAATAAACCTGTTGGACTTTAACCTGGTGTTGTTAAAACTCTTACTCTTTCAGAGTTGGCAGATCTGTTCTGAGGTTACACAATTCAGTTGAGGGCTGGATACTTGCTGGTTGCAATCTCGGTCGCTGATCTTAATCGGATCAATGTCCCTAACTTGTCATTTGTTACAATTGTTTAAATAAAAAAAGTAATTTTCTTCCGAAGTCAAATGAGGTGTTCGGGCAAAAATATCAAAGATTCAGCATGCAAGTTAGTTCCTGAGGAGGCTCAGGGCTCTGGAGGAGGGTGAAATTTTATTCAGGCACTTGCCTTGGTATGTTTCTTAGTCCTTCAGCCAGCCTTTCCATTTAGAAATCTTCTATATACTGAAGCCTGTTCAGCGCACAGATCAGCATGCTATCCCAGGAAATCTGCACAGAAGTGATGCTTCCTCACACTCTCCACAGAGATCATACAGTATATAATCTCCACATTAAATGATAGGATCCACACTTGCAGACAGAACAAAGAGAACAAATAACAGTACAGCACAGGAACAGGCCCGTTGGCCCACCAAGCCTGCGCCGATCACGTTGTCCTATCTGGACCAACTGCCTGTATCCCTCTATTCCCCGCTTGTTCACACATCTATCCAGATAAGTCTTAAATGTCACTGACGTGTCTGCCTCAACCACCTCACTTGGCAGTGCATTCCAGGCCCCCACCACCCTCTGTGTAAAAAACTTCCCCCGCACATCTCTGCTGAACCTTTCCCCCCTTACCTTGAACTTGTGCCTCCTTGTGATTGTCATTTCTGCCCTGGGAAAAAGCTTCCAACTGTTCACACTATCTATACCTCTCATAATTTTATAAACTTCTGTCAGGTCACTCCTCAGCTTCTGCCTTTCCAGGAAGAACAATCCCAGTTTATTCAATCTCTCCTCACAGCTAATGCCCTCCATACCAGGCAACATCCTGGTAAATCTTTTCTGTACTCTCTCCAAAACCTCCATGTCCTTCTGGTAGTGTGGTGACCAGAATTGGGCACAGTATTCCAAATGTGGCCCAACCAACAATTTATATAACTGTAACATAATTTGCCATCTTTTATACTCGATGCCTCGGCCGATGAAGGCAAGCATGCCATATGCTTTCTTCAGCACATTTTCTACCTGTGCTGCCACTTTTAAGGATCTGTGGACCTGAACTCCCAGATCTCTCTGTGTGTCCATGCTACTGATGGTTCTGCCATATATTTTATAGCTCCCACATGAATTGGATCTACCAAAATGCATCACCTCACATTTGTCCGGATTAAATTCCATCTGCCATTTCTCGGCCCAATTTTCCAGTTTATCTATATCCTGCTGTATTCTCTGACAATCTTCATCACTATCCACAACTCCATCAATCTTAGTATCATCCCCAAATTTGCTAATCAGACTAGCTACGTTTTCTTCCACGTCATTTATATATATATATATATTACAAACAACAAAGATCCCAGCACTGATCCCTCTGGAACACCACTAGTTACAGACCTTCATCCAGAAAAATACCCTTCCACTGCTACCCTGTGTCTTCTATGGCCAGATCCTATCCCTAAGAATCTTCTCCAACAATTTCACTATCATTGACGTCAAACTCACTAGCCTATAATTACCCGAGTTATCCTTGCTACCCTTCTTAAATAACGGGACAACATAGGCTATCCTCCAACCCTTTTGGACCTCACCTGTGGCCAACGAGGAAATAAAAAGGCCCAGCAATTTCCTCTCTTGTCTCCTTCAATAATCTGGGATTGATGCCATCTGGCTCTGGTAATTTGTCTACCTTAATGTTTTTTATAACAGCTTACACTTCCTCCCTCACAACGATGACTTGCTCTAGAGGGTTTACATATCCCTCTGAGACACCGTCAATCAACGTGTCCCTCTCCTTTGTGAATGCAAAGTACTCATTAAGGATCTCACTCACTTCCTTTGGTTCTACGCATATTTCCCTCCTTTGTCCTTGAATGGACCAATTTTTCCACAACTACCCTCTTGTTCCTAATATATGTATAAAATGCCGCGGGATTCTCTTTAATCCTGCCTGCCAAGGACATTTCATGACCTCTTTTTGACCTCCTAACTCCCTATTTGAGTTTTTTTCTACTTTCCCTGTATTCTTCAAGTGCTTCATCTGTTTTTAGTTGTCTAGACCTATATATGCATCCTTTTTCTTTTTTGACTAGACTTGCAATTTCCTTGGTTATCCACGGTTCCCGAATCCTGCCTTTCCTGTCCTTCCTTTTCACAGGCACATGCCTGTCCTGCACTCCAATCAACTGCTCCTTTAAAGATTCCCACATGCCAGATGTGGATTTACCCTCAAACAGCCTCTCCCAAACAACAGCCTCCAAATCCTGCCTAATCCGGTTGTAGTTAGCCTTCCCCCAATTTAGCACCTTAACCCAAGGACAACACTTATCCTTTTCCATGAGTATCCGAAAACTTACAGAATTGTGGTCACTATTCGCCACATGTTCCCCCACTGCAACTTTGATGACCTGGCTGGGTTCATTCCCTAGTACCAGGTCCAATATAGCCTCCTCTCTAGTCAGACTATCTACATATGGCTCCAAAAAACCTCCCTGGACACACTTAACAAATTCCTCACCATCCGGACCTCTAATCCGAAGTGATTTCCAATCAATAAGAGGAAAATTAAAATCTCCCACTACAACAACCCTATTATTTCTACATTGTCCAGAATCTGCTTACATATCTGTTTTCCAACTTCCCAGGGGCTGTTGGGAGGCCTGTAGTACAGCCGCATCATAGTGACTGCCACCTTCCTGTTTCTGAGCTTTCCCCATAGTGTCTCGTTACATGATTTTTCCAAGGTGTCCTCCCTCTCTACAGCTGTAGTATGTTCCCTCATCAGTATTGCAATTCCCCCACCTTTTTTGCCTTCCCTTCTGTCTCGCCTAGAACACCTATATCCCGGAACATTTAGCTGCCAGTCCTGTCCCTCTTTTAACTAAGTCTCCGTTACCGCAACCACTTCCAAGTTCTATGCATGAATCAAGGCTCCAAGTTAATTTGTCTTACCTGTCATACTCTTTGCATTGAAGCAGATACACTCCAGACCTCCAGGGCCACTGAGCTCGGCCTCCTCCAGCCTGCTCTTCCTTAGCTAGCCTGGCTTTGGTCCAATGCTCACCCCCAGTCTCCACACTTGCTGACCAACTGTTCTGATTCCGACCCCCTTTGAAGTGCCAGAAGAGCTGACACATGAAACTGCATGTCACTGAGATTTGTTTATCTGTTTGAACAAGCATCTCTTTAAGCCCATGCGGACAAAAGGTTTTGCAATTATAATTTAAACCATTTCAACTGAAAGGTAAAGTGGGACCTATCAAACTACACAATCAAGGCTGGGAGCTGAAATATACATCAGCCAAAACACACACAATACATCAGAGCCTAATTTTAGACCTGCCACTTTTATGTTACTCTTCTCATGGCCGTGGCGTCTGTGTCCTGCTGACAAAACATAATGACCAAGTCTCGCATAGGATTTCTGGGGCTGTAGAACAAGCAAACCCTAACAGTCATATAACTGTTTATGAGAAAATTTACAAGTTGGCCAGAGTGTGACTGTCGTTCAGCCCCAGGGTACTTCAATCACCTTCATATCTTCACAGATGATTCCACCTTCCTAGGCCACTTCGAAGAGCAAAGTGGAACCTTATGGGAACTATACAGTTCCACTCCTGATATTTCAGTCACTTTTCTCACCATGGAAAGAAAGCTATTATCCAATCATGACAATTAGGCAACTGTGGACCAAGAAAAACATGATATATAAACAATAATAAAAACTACAACCTTCATTGATAAAATACCCTTAACAGTGGGGTGGCATGGTGGCACAGTGGTTAGCACTGCTGCCTCACAGCACCAGGGACCCAGGTTCAATTCTGGCCTCGGGTCACTGTCTGTGTGGAGTCTGCACGTTCTCCCCGTGTCTGCGTGGGTTTCCTCCAGGTGCTCCGGTTTTCTCCCACAGTCCAAAGATGTGCAGGTTAGGTTGATTGGCCATGCTAAATTAACCATAGTGTCGGGGGATTAGCAGAGTAAGTATGTGGGATTACGGGAATAGGGCCTGGGTGGGATTGTGGTCAGTGCAGAGTCGATGGGCTGAATGGCCTCCTTCTGCACTGTAAGGATTCTATGACTCTATGATTGTAAGGCACCTCACAGGTGCATCATCTCATAAAACCTGACGAAGAAAGAGATATTAGGATAAGGAGGTGGTCAAAAACTTGGTTCAAGAAATACATTTTTAGACTCGACTTAAAAAAGGAGAAAGAGGTAAAGATGTGGAGTGGTTTAGGGAGGAAATTCCAGAACTCAACGTCTAAACAAAGAGAACAAGGAACAAAGAAAAACACAGCACAGGAACAAGCCCTTCGGTCCTCCAAGCCTGTGTCGATCATGATGCCCTAACTAAACTTAAAAAAAAACCTGCCCTTACTCAGTCCATATCTCTCTAGTCCGTCCCTATTCATGTACCCATCCAGATGTCTCTTGAATGTTGCTATGATGTTGAATGATGCCTGCTTCCACCACCTCCTCTGGTAGCGCGTTCCAGGCATCCACCACTCTCCGTGTGAAAAACTTTCCCCCTCTCACCTTGAACCTGTGCCCCCTTGTAATTGACACTTTCAGAAAAAGCCTTTGACTATCCACCCTATGTCTCTCATAATTTTGTAGACCTCTATCAGGTCTCCCCTCAGCCTCTGTCTTTCCAGTAAAAAAAATCCTAGTTTACACAACCTCTCCTCATAGTCAAATGTCGAGACCAGGCAGCATCCTGGTGAACCTTCTTTGCACTCTCTCCAAAGCTTCCATGTCCTTCTGGCAGTGTGGTGACCCAATACTCCAAATACTCCTAACCAAGGTTTTATATAGCTGCAACATGATTTCCCATAGCAGCTGAAGGCACAGCCACCAGAATTTTAAATACATTCAGCTATTAAATTGCATATATGTCTTTGATTTGATTTATTATTGTCACATGTATTAGTATACAGTGAAAAGTATTGTTTCTTGCGCACTGTACAGACAAAGCATACCGTACATAGAAAAGGAGAGAGTGGAGAATGTCATGTTACAGTCATAGCTAGGGTGTAGAGAAAGATCAACTTAAGCTACGAGGAAGAGATCTTTGTGCTCCGAGTTAGAGTTCACCCACCAAAGAGGCAATTTAAGAACAACTTTTTCTGAATTTCCAAGTCCGCACATTCTACAGAACCAGCCAATTAGTAGGAAACATAAACATGGCGAGAATAGGTTGTTGATTGCATGCCGCAGATTGGAATGCCAGGGTTCACAGGTGGGATTGGGCCTTTGGACCCCAGTTTGGACACCCGTGGTTTACAGCAAGGGCAGGGGTGAATGGTCACAATCAGCAACTCTTGTTCCTGAGCCAATTTAAATATGGGGCCATTGATGTGCCCCTTCCACAGACCTGGGGAAAGATATCCACCAATTCAGTACAAGTAAAGGATGAAATCAGTTACATTCCTGGATTTTTGTGGGCCAGTGCTGACGAATGAGGGTTTAGAGAGTATAGACCTTGATTGGTCTTAGACTGGCAGATTACCACAGACTGAGAGAAGATATCAAAATACCAAAATATTTCTAAATGCAGCAGCAACAGAAACAGAGGCTGATGTCAGTCTGTGAAATAAAACATTAAGTTAAAACACAGAAACAGGGTTACAACATTCCTCAAGAAAATTCCTACATGACAAGCTGTTACAATGCTCCCAAAAGATTCTAAGAGTACTTTTCAATCTCACTTCTGTCTTTGTCATTTTTGGGGTGGTGTGGGTAGAGGGGAAGAGATAAAGGAACAGTGCTGGACAGAAAGTAGGAACTGTGCCACAGGAAAGAACTGCAGAATCAGTCTATGACCCCAGGCTACTAAAGCACAACTAATGACTGTCAGCGGTGGAGTAGGAAACTATAACGACTTTAATCAGGCAATTGAGGTTGGTCTGCTTGAATATAACTCCCTGATTAAGGGCCAAATTGATGGTCCAATCAAGGAGCCCCATGCTCTGTACCTAAACAGGAGTGTCAGTTCATCTGGCACTCCGGATATAGACTGCGTACTGAGAGCACTCTGTGTAATGTTGTTGGATCTTGTAAATAAAGGAATTTTGGTGAAGGGACTTCTGCCTCTGAGGACCTATTACAGAAACAAAGGCCGAGGATGGATTTTCTTTTATTCATTCACGGGACATGGGCTTTGCTGGCTGGCCAGCATTTATTGCCCATCCCTAGTTGCTAGAGGGCAGTTGAGAGTCAACCACATTGCTGAGGCTCTGGAGTCACATGTAGGCCCAGCCTGAGTGCGGACGGCAGATTTCCTTCCTGAAAGGACATTCGTGAACCAGATGGGGTTTTCCAACAATTGACAATGGTTTCATGGGCATCAATAGATTCTTAATTCCACATTTGTTTTTAAAAATTGAATTCAAATTCCACCATCTGCCATGGTAGGATTCGAACCCGGGTCCCCAGAACATTAGCTGAATTTCTGGATCAATAGTCCAGCGATAATACCACAAAGCCATCGCCTCCCCCTATGATGATTGTACAGCTCTGTCACCTTGCAAATATAAAATTCCACTGTTACATTTTGTTTGTAATACATTATTTTGTAGATGCAGTCAATGGGCTGCTAATTTTAAAGAGAGATCCACCAGTTGTAACTCCAGGGAGGAGGGGGTGGTGACTATTGTTTGTGTGGTGAGCATGTGCCAAGTCAGGGTTATTGGAATTTCCATTAACCATTCAATTCCAGCTAACTACATTCTGGGCTCACTGAAGGACAATGGTTATTGTAGATTCCAGTCCAGTATGAATGAATACAAGCTAACAAACATGAAGTCATCATCACTCGTGAAAGAACCACAAGATAGTCTTGTTCTGCGGTGCACAGTTCAGGTGTTTTCATTTGCACATCAGTCAGGAAGGAAAGGGCTGAATCCATTATGCCTCTAAGAACACAATAATTGGATGTGCAGGGGCAGCATGAGGTATGAACCGCTGCTTGTCAAACCTTTCCATGTTCAACATGTCCCACTGTGGCTCTGAACTGGTTATTATCAGAGGTCAGAGCTCAGAGGCCTTGTTCGATGTATTCTGAAGGTTGTTCTTCCGTATTTGTTGTACTTAAAGCAACATAGTGTTGCATGGTGAACTGTGCCATACATTGTTTTAGCAGCTGTTACGAACCATGCAAATGTTGTCTGCGAGGGCGTCTCAAATTGAAACACCAGTTCATGGCGATGTACAGTTTTGTTTCTGGAATTGTGTGAGGGGTCATGTGAAACCCCCAGTGAGAATAACCAGCCCAGTCGGCAAGTAACAATTACTAGGGATAATTTATTAAGTTAAAGAAATGACAAATACACACAAATAGGACTATAATACGAAGAAAATTAAACATACGAATAACTAAACACAAACACAGTTTATATGAAAATTACGCCTTGTTCCAAAATATATCCGTGATCCATTAACTCCTTAAGACTTTCCCATTCCCAAATTTAATAAATTTATGTCAAATCCAGCTTATTGTTACCACACAATATAAGGTGGATGATCAAGTCTGGGAAATGTCTTTTCCTGGTCCAGTGAAACTATTTAAACTGCCTTTATGAAGGTTTCAGCACTGCCTTATATCTAAGACTTCTTAGATGTAAACTGCCTCTCAGACTCTGAGATTTTAAAATGACCTCTTGGCTGTGAGATGTTAAAATGTCCTTTCAGCTCTTGGATGTTACAATGTCTCTTGGCTGTGAGATGTTAAATAGGCCTGCCTGTTTCTGCAGACGCTGGCTATTATACCCTCGTTTCTCTTTGATTCTCTCTACTGGGTATTTGGGCTTTCAGTATCTCGCACATTCCGTGACTCTCGGAATTAGCATCCATATACCTCCATTGACGTCTCAGTTGTCTAGGTAAGCTGTTTCCCGATGATAGAGCTATTACACTTAAATCACTCCGGATGTCTGCTAATCTCATTACTGCGAAAGGTCACAAATCATCATCCCTTTTGAATGCTGGTTACTGCTGTCGTTAGGCAGGTTTTTACCCACTGCTGGGTAGATCATACATATCCTATCATTTCTTGTTAAGTTCTTGTTCTTGCTGTTACGAGGCAGCTAATTTTGGAAACCGTGATGTTTTGTTATGCTTCTGGGTAAATGCATTTTTATCTTAAGAAACAGGAGCAGGAATCGGCCATTCAGCCCCTTAAGCCTTCCTGCGCTATGCCTTCATTCCCTTACTACCCAAGAATCCATCATTCTCTGGCTTAAATACACCCAACAACTGAGTATTCACAGCTCTTTGGGCTAGAGAATTCCAAAGGTTCACAGCCCTTTAAGTGAAGTGATTTCTTGTCTCAGTTCTAAATGGCCCAACCTTTATTCTGAGACTGTAACTCCGACAAATGGATCAGACTTGCTGTAATAACCTAAGCAATACTATCCAGCAATGTGGTATTTATTGTTAACTGCCCACCAGAGAGAACAGGAATGCACGACAGAAAATATTAGTTAAATGGGCGCTTGAATCCTGAGGCACACTAGTCCCATTCACGGTCAGCCCAATAATTCCTCTTATGGAAACTCCGAGTACTGTGATCAAGAATTGAGAGAAAATATAAAAAATGAAATATGAAAGTTGGAAATCTGAAGTGGAAACAAAATATGCTGGAAATACTCAGCAGCTCAAGCTGTATTGGTGGAAAGGGGAAGGTAAGATTAACAGTTCAGGTCAAAATTTTGGACTGTAATGTTATAAATCTAACCAACCCCCATCCACAGAGCTCAGAGCGAGCCTGAATTACAACATATTATATAGATTTAGGGGAGGCTGTAACGTAAATTACAATTCAGCAGCTCACTTGCAATTCAAAGAAGTTCTTTGTGGTGTTGATATTCTTCAAAGAATCCAGACTGGACTGTGAGACTGTGTTGCTCTCAATTCCCATCTTACACCTTCAGTGAACCAACATAATAAATCTCAGCTAGACTCTCCAGTACCTTGTCACTTGGCGTCTTGCCTCGCTGGCTAAAATGATGTTGTGACATTCACGCTTGGTTCTTGTGTCACTGTGGAATAATACAGCTCAATCTTATTTCCACAAACTGCTAGGGTGTAACAATGTCAGTGAAGCAGTGAAATTCACTGGAGAGCAAACAGACCTGATGCTGGTCTATTGTCAGGTCAGGTATAAACATCCACTCCGCATGCACAATGCCATTGATACGCAAAACAAATTGTAACATTATCTAAAACTGCAGCAATTAAGTTCAAAACTTTCAGTACAATCAGTCAACAGTTGTGACCTGGGATGTGCTGCCTAAAAGGGTGATGGTGAGGAAAGATGGTGGGTGTAGAGGGATATGGGCCAAATGCAGGCAATTGGGACTAGCTTTGGGGGTTTAAAAAAAATGGCAGCATGGACAAGTTGGGCTGAAGGGCCTGTTTTCATGCTGTAAACCTCTGTGACTCTATGAATAACATTCAAAAAGAAATTGAATAAATATTTGAAGGGAAAAACATCTCAGGAATAGAGGGGAAAAGGGAATGGAATTAACTTGACAGCTTTACCAAAAAGCTGGCACAGAGATAATGCGCCAAATGGCCTCCTTCTGTGCTGTGAGATTCTATGATAATTGACAAAGTCCTGTTCTAGTACATAAAGAAATAAAAGTGAACAAATTCTGTCCAAATTCTTCATGTTCTTTATTATCCACCATACCTTACCAGCTGTAATATGTACTTTGTATTTGCTTTATGGACAGATCAGTAGCTCAGTACAATTTTCCCATAGGAGATCTGGGAAAATTAAAGAAGGTAATTGATATGCATAAGCTCTCACTCCTCCTCTTGACCTTTCCATGGGTCCAGTGTTATTCCACTCACTTGTCCTGCCCTTGACCTCTTCTGCAATCTTGCAGTCAACAAATATCACATGGAAGAGCTATTGTGATTTAACACTTCCAGCACCACGGCAGAACCAATGGAAATTCAGCCGTACAGACAGCAACCAGGAAACCTAGCGCTGAGCCGCTCAGCTTTACGGTGCTCAATAATTGCCAATCTGTAAATCAGACTTACATAGACTTTCACAAAAACTGGTCATTCGGTCCATGCAGATGTTCATGCTCCCACTTGAGCCTCCTTTCGCCTCTATGCATTCTGTCCTATCAACATTTCCTTTAAATCCTTTCTTTCTCATGAGTTTATGTAACTTTCCCTTAAAGACATCTTTGCTATTTGTCTCACAACTACTCACATATTCTAATCACCCTCTAAGTTAACAAAGTTTCTCCTGAATTCACCATTGGAGTCATTAGTGATTATTTTATAATTATGGCCCCTAGTTTTGATCTCCTTCCATCTCCAAGTCTATCAACCTCTTCATAATTTTAACGACTTCTATTTTGTCACCCCCAGCCTGTTCAATCTTTTCCGAAGGCCATACCCTCTCAGTTCCGATAGAAGACTAGCAAGATTTGTTTTCCACGGTGATCGCAGAGAGATAAACATTTCACAAGAAGAGAATTATCCTGCTCCTCTTCAAACCAGACTTTGGGGTCTTCCAAATCCATCCAAGAATTTAATGTCTCATTTGAAAGATGGGACCATTGAAAGTGCATCACTCCTTCAGCACTGATCTAAAGTGTCAACCTAGATTACGTGCTCAAATCTCTGACTTGAACTCATGATCTCCAGAGAGGCAGCCGTAGGATCAGTGGGCTGACAACCTTTATTAGCTTTTCACACCGTGAGTTATATTCCCTGTGAATTTAATCTCATTTTCCATTTTAGCTAATGACCTCCATAACCTTGTCTTCCAATCTAACTGCAGATTTACATTTGTGAAAAATTCTTACACCCATCACTTTATCTATAGTGCAAATGGGTTTATTTCTTCCTCTCCTACGTTTAGTTATGTTAGATTCTCGGCAATGTCTGCTTCAAATGTTTTCAATATTGTTCCTTTCCAACATTGTGTCAAGTCTAATTCACAAGTACTTCCCACATCTCGTCAAAATTCATCTTCCAAAATTCCAGGTCCGGCTGTTTTGTTCTGGCAATGTCTCAACTATTAAGTTTCTCATCCTCGATTTCCAATTTCTCCATGGCCTCGCGTCATCCTAAGTCCGTAACTTCCTGCAGCCCTCCAACCCTCCAAGACCTCTGCTCTTCTCCAATTCTGGCCTCTTCAATGACTTGCATCACTCCACCACTGACGACCATGTCTTCAGCTGCCTGGACCATAAGCTCTGGAATTCCTTCCCTACACTCTCTTCCTTTAAAATACTATCTACAACCTACCTCTCTGACCTAGATATTGGCCTTCTAATGTAATAATAATATAAGGGTCATGGACAAAGTCAGTCCATCACACAAACCAGCCTCCCATCCATTGACTCTGTCTACACTCCCCGCTGCCTCAGAAAAGCAGCCAGCATAACCTAGGACCCCACGCACCTGGGCATATTCTCCTCCACCTTCTTCCATCAGGAAAAAGATACTAAAGTCTGAGGTCACATACCAACCGACTCAAGAACAGCTTCTTGGACTCGTCCAATGAGTAAGAGGGGATAAGGAGGAGTCAGGTAGGTTCTGATGCTGGACGTGGATCCTACTTTGTACTGCAAAGGCACTCTAAATGTTAAAGAGCAAGCCTTTTATATCCCTTATAAATTCTTTATGAATTACTCATGAATGTTTATGAAATTTTTAAAATCAAAAATCAACTTCATATTGTTATGACAGGGGTGGGAGGAGTGTGCAGATTATCCAGCCCCACTACTCTGCAGGCTGCACCATTAATTCACCAAAGGGCCAACTGTTCACCTTCACTACTGATACCCAGAATAAAAGAGATTTCTTTCAATAAACAACACACTTGTTTATTTTAAAACAAAACACTTTTTTAGCAAGCTAAAAGAACTGGTTAATGCACAATTGTACTTTGGAACTATAACTTTCTCTTCCTAAACAATTTCTCACACACACACACAGAGATGAACAAAGGACAAACAGAGAGAGTCCCTCTAGATGTTATTAAATAAAGGATAAAGTTCTCGACCCCTTTGATTTGATGTTCCCTCATGTGAAGATGGGCTGTTGGGCACAGTGGACATCAGGAAGTGCTCATCAATGGGACTTTGCAGTGGAGGACATATATATATATATATGGCTGGATCAATTCTTTTGGTTTCAGCTTTGCAGGTCCATGTGGAGATAAGTTATACTCAGATGATGATTCTCTGGTTACAGGTTGATACAGTAAGAAGTCTCACAACACCAGGTTAAAGTCCAACAGGTTTATTTGGTAGCACAAGCTTTCAGAGTGTCGCTCCTTCTTCAGGTCCTGAAAGGAGTGACACTCCGAATGCTTGTGCTACCAAATAAATCTGTTGGACTTTAACCTGGTGTTGTGAAACTTCTTACTGTGCTTACCCCAGTCCAACGCTGGCATCTCCACATTACAGGTTGATAGCCATACACAATTTCAGGCAAAGTAGAAAGAGAGAGTCGGTTAGGATAGCCTTCCTTTCTCAACTAATTCTCCAACAAGACTGACTTCCGAACAAAGCAGGTCCAAAATTTAAGTTTTTTCCCCTCTTTCATGTGATTTCTACCAGGCCATTCTTCAGGGTCCTTTTCAGTCCTATTTTCAAATCCTTGCCCCTCCCATGTCAGTAATTTCCTTCACCCTCACAACTCTACAAGCTATTTGTGCTCCTTTAATTCTAGTCTCTTGAGCATTCCCAATTTTAATTACTTCACCGCCAGAGGCTGTTCCTTCTGCTGTTTGGGTCCTAAACTTTGTAATTACCTCCCTAAAGCTCTCCATGACTTTACCTCACTTTCCTCCTTCAAGACACGCTTTAAATTCCATCACTTCACTGTTGGTTATCTGCCGTTCATATCTCCTTCTGTGGCTCGCTGCATTATTTTGTTTTACAATGTCCTTGTGAAGTGCCCTGCGATGTTTCATTATGTTGGAGGCACTATACAAATACAAGCTGCTGTTGCTATCACCTCTCATGACAATGAATTAATCTTGTGGAATTCATATTCCACGACAAGATATGTACAACCCTTGGCTGCAATCCTCAAAAGACACTGGTTTGGTTGACATATCTGCATTGCTGTCTACGCTCCCTTGAATGCAATTTAAAAAAACAGTTTATGCTATGTTTATCCTGGATGCCAGGCATTAACATCACTTCTGGGAAAGTGAGAATATCTCATCTATTCCTAAGGGACAATACCCATGCCCTTAGCAAGGGAGCTCAATAGACACAGAGTGAAGGCAGGTGTAAGCCTGAAACCCGATAACAAAAAAACCAGAAAAATAATACTGCAATGAAGCAGGGGCCAGAGAAACAGGGGGAGGGCAAACAGTGCTTCAGTTGAACATCACATCCAAAACACGCCATCCAGGACAGTGCTGTATCTGTACTGGGGAGCCAACCTAAATTATGTACTCATATTTCCAAAGTGGGGCTTGAACCCACAACCTTTCTAACTCCAAGGTGAGAGTGCTACCCACTGAGTCAAAATTGACTAGAGATGGCCTCTATTTGCCCATGGTTGTTTGTCCCTGGTAAACTGACAGGAAACATAAGTAACATAAGAAAAAGAAACAGGAGCAGACCATGTAGCCCCTTGAGCCTGCTGGGCTCAAGTCTTCAATTTGACAGCAGGAAGAAATGGTAGTTAATTATATGTACAACAGTCCCTCTTGACGTGACCTCCAAACATTTAAGACAGAGATCAATAGATATTTGGATACTAAGGAGCCTAAATAATACGAGGATAGTATGGGAAGGTGTTGAGGTAAAAAATAATAATTCTTTGTACTGGATGAGAGGTCACATGACACCAGGTTACAGTTCAACAGGTTTATTTGAAATCACAAGCTTTTGCCCCTCTGAAAGCTTGTGATTTCAAATAAACCTGTTGGATTATAACCAGGTGTCGTGTGACCTCTTATCTTGTCCACCCCAGTCCAACTCTGGCATCTCCACTTCTTTGTACTGATTGGCAGCGCAGGATCGATGGGCTGAATGGCCTACTCCTGCGCCTTATCTTCTTTTATTAACTTCTAGTCAGCAACAAATCTGAAAATCAGCAAATGCCCCATTGGTAGATAAATGCACAGAACATGGTTGATTAATTTGCCGAGCTATTAAGACTGGGTGCTAAGCTCGCATACAGTGTCCTGGGATTCTTTTCTTCAGAGCAGCAGTCAGGCATATCCTATACTTCACCTGAATAATAGATTGGTGGGAGATTACTGCAGAGAAGAATCACTAGTAAGCTGCCTATATGACATCATACTGCCCCTGCACCATTACCTGAAACATGGGATTTGACCCAGGTTATGGTATCGCAGACTTTCTAATTCATGACTTACTCTTTTCAAATTTAGATGTGCCTTGCAATGTGGCTCTTGATCCTGTCGCAGATTTCTCAATAGAAAGCATGCACAGATGGTGTAGAAAGAAACAGACTTATTGTGACAATGAACAGAGAACTCTAGGACATAGATTTACAAACTCAAGGGTAGGGCAAAGGCAAAAATTGCATACATCGAAAGTCACTTGCTCCTTCCAAATCTGTTACACCCATCACACATCATGTCTCAAATTATTCATAGACGCCTTCTTAAAATATTACTTTCTGAATGAAGCAATAGTAATAGCTACCACTGTCGTCCCAGGGATCCTAAACCTAAATTGGCCACTCATACACTGAAACATGGGCTGGAATTTAATGCTCTCCCACAGGCATATTTGGTACTTGTGGAGAGTGTTTAATGGGACACGTGAAGACCCCACTAACATCCCGCCTCTTCACTGATTAAGTCTGGAATGGGAAGGCTTGTGAGGGACCTTCCGGCCCAGCTGCCAGCTAAAGGCCAAAGTGGGAAGTTAATGTCCACTTAAGAGCCACATTCCCTAACTGCTGATATTCACCTCGTGGCAGATGGGGGACTCACCATGTGGGAAGCCCAAAAGGCTGCTGAGATTGCTTGTAGGCTTATGGAAGAATGGAAGCTCCCTCGTTCAAAGGCCTCTATGCATGATCAGCAGCGGATAAGACATTGTAAAGGCCCCCCCCCCTCCAACTGAGAGCCACCGCTTGTCCTTGCTGCCAATTCCCCCTCCTCCATGACTCCCTGCCAACAGCACTTACCTGTGGCCTGGGCCCCTTGGCGATCCTGGACCATGGGTGGGTGCATCAAAGGTAGCGGCCAACCTCTTGTCCAGTGTGTGTGTGTGTGTGTGTGTGTGTGTGTGTGTACGTGTGGGGTGGGGGGGGAGAATCCCGGGGAAGGCCTGCTGCTGCCCTGGTTGCCACTTAATTTGGCAAGCAACATCAGGCTCCTGCCAGCTCTCCAGAACTCTGTCACCTTCATTAAATTTCACCCACTCCTTCTGCAGATCAGTTTCATTTTTATGCCCCTTTCAAACACTGTCGACTAGTTCCACCACTCCGAAACAGCTTGTTATGGTCTACATTACCTCGTTCCTTCAGAATCATAATAACAGCAGTCTTATTTCCTCTCACCTCCACTTCAGCAGTTAGAATAGAATCATAGAAAACGTCACACTCAGTATATAAATATTACCTCATCATCCCACTTGAACATCACAACTGAAACACCACAGTAGCCTCCCTCTCAGCCACCAGACTTTCAACATCACCGCTGAGGCTTTTAACAAATCTATGTATGGATGAACTGTCACAGAAACTGTAAGTTCCCAAGTGGACATGATGGATGTCCACACACATTCTTGGAGTGGTCACTAAATGGTCCATACACACAAACACACACCGATTCACTCACTTTAAAAGAAATTGCTGACATGACCAATTAACAAAATAAGAATAATTCCATTTTTTTCAACTTATTCAACTTGTTTATATTGCTTTAATTTAATATCACTCGATATTTTCCGTGCAAAGAATACCGATGGGCTGTCAGTGGTAAGTCGTTTAAATCAAAGTATGAAAAACATTAGATCCTGGGTTGTAAATGGAAGATAAATTTGCCATGTTGAATTAGTGGATTCTACAGATGAATTTTGAAAAAGGCTAACATATTCTTTCACAAGGAGGAACTGGAGCATGCGACTATTAGCATTTCTGCTTCAAACATCAACTTTTTCACTGTTCCACTGTTCTCGTGATACCCAAGAACAAATTCACGTGGTACATCTTTTGTTCTTAATAAATTAAGCCTGTATGTTCATTACTATACAAAATATGTGCAATATATGCACATATATATTACAATATATTCTGCAATGGTGTCAGTTTGACAGCACTCTCATCTTTGAGTCAGTAGACTGCAGATTCACTATAAAATATGAGCTTGTGATCCGGGCAGATACTTTGGATCAGCACTGATGGAGTGCTGCACTTTCTTTCGAGACTTCAAACAGAATCTTACCTGCCTGATCACATGGATGGTAAAGTAATACCATTTTTTTTTAAAGGAATACAGAGATGATCTAGGTAATTATAGGTCAGAGATTTAAACAGAGGGCAGGGTGAACTTTGCCACACAAAGAATTGAGAGGCTGCGGAATTCACCTCCAGGGTTAATGGCTGAGGCCGAAATTTTGCCACTATAAAAGAATACAATGAAGATGTGGATGAAGTAAAAGATGATAAAGGGTTAAGGAAACAGGGTCGATAAAAGCAATTTGGATTATTTGCTCACTCAGAGGATACACAGCAGCACTTCTGGTTGTCCCAAATGTCCTATATCCATGTTGTGGCTTCTAAATGAATTGATGTACAAAGATCCCAAGGTACAATTCGAGAAGTCTTTTTCCATGTCTTGAACAACATTACGCCCTCAATTAACACTGGCAAAAAAACAGATTGATTGGTCTTTCATTGGTTTTTCCTTTTGGGGACACATCTGCAACAAAAGGCTGCTGCCATAATAATGTGATCAAATTGTGGAAAATCAATCGACTACTTGCAAAATATTTTGGAACATCCGGATGAAGTGCTATGTAAGTGGAAAGAAAGTCTTTAATTTCATCCCTTTTTAATGTTACTAAAGCCAATACTGCTGGCCAATTTGGCTTCACCAGATCTAACCTTGGCACTTATAAAGCCAGTTGTGCAGGCTATTTTAGGTCATGAAGATGCATTAAGACCTATTATCCGTTTGCCCCAAATGCCAGCTAGCTCGATGACAGAATGTTGCAAAAACACTACATGTGCCCTATTAACACCTAAGCCTATAGTTGCACAGACTATGGTTTACCAGAGCAACAGGAACGTTGCATATTATTGGCACATTCACAAATCCAAATACTATAATATGTTTTCACCGTGACAACTTTTAAATGCAAAAATTATCAGTGCAAAGTGTTTTTTTGGTTTTTGTGTTACTCTGGTGAATGTTCAAATGATGCAAATCTATTTTTGTGCAGTTTATTCTGATCCTGTTGTATGCAGTGGTTAAGTAATTGTAAAATAGTATTAATTACATTTATATTTCATGTTGCATCATTCTTCAGTCCTGTGGTTTTCGTATGTGGTGTCCTATTTAAGTTTAATACTGCAGTTACACATCAAGTGAGCATAATGTTCAGCTGGCTGACTCCTGGGTTATACTCTCAACTGTGCACTGAAATTGAATCAAAAGACTTAAAAGTTTATTTATTAGTGTCACAAATAGGCTTATGTTAACACTGCAAGGAAGTTACTGTGAAAATCCCCTCGTCGCCACACTCTGGCACTCGAATACACTGAGGGAGAATTTAGCATGGCCAACGCACCTAACTAGCATTTCTTTTGGATTCTGGGAGGAAATCTGAGCACCTGGAGGAACCCCATGCAGACACGGGGAGAATGTGCAGACTCCGCACAGACAGTGGCCCAAGTCGGGAATCAAACCCAGGTCCCTGGTGCTGTGAGGCAGCAGTGCTGACCACTGTGCCACCGTGCCACCATCAGTGCTTGAATGCATTCACTCCCAGCCAAATACAATATAACTGTTGCTCTTCAATCCCTTATCATTGTGGTTATTTTTTTAAACTTCCTTCCAATGAAGCACTGAACTGCAATATTCTGCTAGCCAGCAACGAACAGAATTTTATATCCTTTAACCCTATTAAAAATATGGTCCCTTCAGCTATAAGCCTATGAAGAAGATACCAGTGCATCAGAAAAACAAAAAAAAAATCAAGATTGAACAAGGTAGTAATTTAATCTCAAGTTTCAGGTGTCTATCCACCAGCAATTCTCAGTCTGTCATTGTTCATGGTACTGCATGTCTCAATTAAATTACCTTCTTGTTAGTCGATTCTAACCACATATTATTCTAATATCAGGAAGTGAGAGACAATACATTTTAATGAAAAGAAAGACAACAGCACTAATTATACTTGGAATGGAAGCAGACTTGGCGCTGTGAAAGATCAGAGAGTATTTGGGGTTGCAGGTTCACAGGAGGCTGAGGACAGCATTGCAGATTGATATAGTAATTTTAAACAGTAATGGAATTTTCAGTTCTTTCACAGGAGGTTCAGGATAAAAAAAAATCTAGAGGTTAGGATGAACAAGATCTTAATAGATAGTGAGAGGCTATTTTCCTCTGGCTGAAGAGTCCAGAATGAAAGGGCACTATCTCAGAATAATTTAGGACTGAGATGGGGAGAGATTTCTTCAGTCTTCAGTCAAAGGGTTATGAATTTTTGGAATTCCCTACACCAGAGAGCTTTGGGTGCTCAGTCAATGAGTATATTCGAAATGGAGATCAATGGAGTTTTGGACATTGAGGGCAGGATTTTCCAGCCACACTCACATCGAAACCGGAAAATCCCACCCGAGATCAACAGACCTTTCCATGGTCCGCCCCTCACCCGCTACGATTCCCGTGGTGGGCAGGACGGGAAAATTAACTCCAGAGGCTTTTAGAGAGGGTAAACTACAAATTCACAAAGATATTGCACATTATGAGGAAGAAACAAAGAAAGACTTGTAAATATGACATTAGCGCAGATTATAACAGAAGTGTACAAAATGAAGAACAAATGGTAAATAAAAACAGACTGTTCATCTAGAAGCAGAGGGAAGTCTAGAACGAGGGGCCAGCCATAAGTACAAGATTCAATGGAACAAGAGAAACATCTTTACCCAGAGAAAAAAGAGAAAATGCTGGAAAATCTCAGCAGGCCTGGCAGCATCTGTAAGGAGAAAAAAGAGCTGACGTTTCAAGTTCCAATGACCCTTTGTCAAAATTCATCTGGATTCGAAATACCAGCTCTTTTCTTTCCTACAGATGCTGCCAGACTTGCTGAGATTTTCCAGCATTTTCTCTTTTGGTTTCAGATTTCAGCATCCGCAATAATTTGCTTTTATCATTACCCAGAGCACTGAGTTATTCTAGAAATAATTAGTCTTGCGACTAAACTAACACCATGATCCATACAATGAAATCGAAGTACTGAAGATGGACGCCAACTTGAAGGCACCGTATTCTGTTGAGAAAGGTAAGGGGAGCTGGAGAGCAATGAACATTAGAATAATGGACAAGCTATCGTAATCAAAGAAAACAGCTGTTAAACGTTCCAAACCATTCCGCAGTGAATTAGACTGCTGCTTTTCAACCCAGATTTTGAAAAAGTGGCTCAGATTACATACAACTGCATAGGACATACAGCACAGAAACAGGCCATTTGGCCCAAATGGTCCAAGTTGGCATTTATGCTCCACATGAGCCTCCTCTCACAAATTCATCTCATCCTATTGTTTATCCTTCTCTTCCTTTTTCCCTCAGTGGCGGCACGGTGGCACAGTGGTTAGCACTGCTGCCTCACAGCGCCAGGAACCCGGGTTTGATTCCCGGCTTGGGTCACTGTGTGGAGTTTGCACATTCCCGCCTTGAATGCGTGGGTTTCGTCCAGGTGCTCCAGTTCCCTCCCACATTCTGAAAGACATGCTGGTTAGGTGCATTGGCCCGAACAGGCGCCAGAGTGTGGTGACTCGGGGAATTTCACAGTAACTTCATTGCAGTGTTAATGTAAGCCTTACTTGCGACTAATAAATACACTTTTTTTAAAAAGTAGCTTCTCTTAAAATGCATCTATGCTCCTCCACACCTTGTGGTGTCAAATTCCACACTCCTACCACACTTTGGATGAAGAAGTTTCTCCTGAATTCTTATTGGATTCATCAGGCATTATATTATTATATTTTTAGACTTTAATTCTAATTAGTGTCCGCCATTCTGCCTGCAGTTTTTTATCTGCAGGTTGTATGGCCGACATTGATACGAGAACAGCATTTTTACTTTGAATGAAAATACTTCAAGTGTTGCCTCCTAACCTTGCTTCACATCACGGAGTGATCGGTATCACGGTCAGGAGTGGAGTAGCTGCATGTGTTGAGGGTGATTTTCAGTCATATCTTATGATGATCAGATCCAGCTGGTGCCAATCTAATAATTTTGGATGACTTCTGGGTATCTCGCGGCATGGTTTGTTCAGAAAGGAAGTTACGCAAAGCACAGGGGAGCAGCAAAGCTCAATAGTCTCTGCCCTCTCTCATTCATCTTTCCCAGGACATGGGGTCTGAGGAAGGAGGGCCATGTCTCATGGTCAGCGCTCACTCTTGTGTCAAATTTTCCCAGTGGACGAAGATGTTCTGACTTAAGGATTCTGCTGATAGGAGTGTTAAGCTTCTCATGGATCTTCTCTTTCACCTTTGTAATGGAGCTCAACGTTCAAGCATAGACATGCATGAGGTTAACCAGTCCTGTTTGAATTGACAGATAGAGACAACACGTTCTGAACCATTTGTGGGGAGTTCTATCACTGACAGTAGTGAATTCCTTACAGTGCAATCTACACCTTGCTCATGTGTTTCATCTGAAATCCTCTCTGCCAGATAAACATGCAATGTTTTTCTTTCAATGATTTGCTCTGGATGAACCTGGTCTCTTGTAGGGAAGCTGTGTCAATGTTCAGTCTATCAAGTTCCATGTTGATTCTGGCTCTTTTGTGCGCATTATTGACCAGCTGCAAGTAATCTGTCAATCCCGTGCACACGGCCCTGACAGTCCAGCTTGCCAAAGGGTTGGCATCTTCTCATTTGTTTTGCTTCATTTGCCTGGTGTGATGGGTGCCATTCATTTCAGCAGAAACTCTCAGCTCCAAGCATCCAGTGAAGCTGATGGGACTGTGACAGGTCAGCACCTTACTAGTACAGGGTTTTCTGTCATATATAAAGTAACTCAAGCTGAGAGTTTTGCTGAGAAGGCTTTATGCTGTTGTCAGTTTGGAACACATGTGGAAAAATGCCCAACAGAGATGCAGCTAATGTGTAGAACATCCCAATGGAAAGGTAGCAGCAGAGAAGGCAATTTCATTGAATTTTTCTGGTCTAGGATTGAAAAATATGAAATTTGCATAACCGCAGACACAAGGAAATGATTGATAAACAGTGGTCTCTTTATCTTTATTCAGTTTATTGATACCAATACTAGGCAAATCACATTTAAAACCATTGTGCCTCTGGTGTGATATTCCTAATTTATTGCATTAAATTGTTCCCTGCATCATCCTCTGCAGAAATGTTACAATCCCCGTTATGGGCTCACTCCATGCACATCCCCAAGTTTAGAAGGGCCAAACTTACTTGTTCAGAATTAAGAGCACCCATCAGATCAGAATTTGACACCTAAATGTGTCAAAGGGATAAATAAAGCAGAAAGTCAGTCATCATATTTGATTTTGCCCTGATTGGGAGTCAGAAATTTGTAAGTATCACAGAAATTGCTCACCAAACCTCAATTAAACAGACTGACCTCAAGAAATGATTCAGACCTCTTCCCCACAGGGAGTACACTAAAGCAACATAGTCTCAAAACCAAGTTAGTGGCAAAGTGCAGCCTTCTACTGCAGACCCCAGACTACCTTTGAATGACATCACAGCTGATTAGCTTGTAATTTAAAACAGATTGTTCCAATGAGATTTCGTTTTGGCTGTTCAATTAAATGCGACACAAAAATTTTAAGTACCTACCATTATGCATCACTGAAATCTTGGTTCCGAAAATCATAGCTCCGTGTGGCAAAAATTAGACCGAAAACACTGGGCTTTGGTCACTAATTAGGCTGTGATTTAATCGCAGGGTGCAGAGCTGTAAAACCACAACAGTAAACCTTCAACACCTTCGGCAAGCTTGAATAGCAGTATTTTTCCTCACTATTTCTCATCTGGTTTAAATCCAAGACCATAAAGCAGATTACATAATTACATTTATTTTACTGACAGATACCAAATGACAATGATCATAGACTGGAATACTCTGTCATTAGAGAATTTTATTGTCATCGGATTCACAGGAGGGTGGAGTAACAGTCTCCAGGAGAATTATAGAGGCAAGCGTATCTATTTGTGCTGTGCCCGTGTGAAGATAATATTGCAATGAGCCAAAGTGTTGCTCAAAGTACAAACTGCCAGTGTGAAACCACAGACTTTTACCAGATCTCCTCCTTTTCATCCAAGTTAACATTGTGATAGAGCCAGCCAGTCGGATAATGAGATAAAAATTCAATGGTTGTGATAGTTTCACATTCACCACTCTACCAACTCCACTAATCCTCAACTTCCAGACATATATTCCACTCCACCACCCCCACCCCCCACCCCACCCAAGAGCTATAGATGCAAAGGGTAGAAAATAGAAAAATAAACTGCGAAATGGGAAGGGGCAGACCATTAGGAAATTATCATCTGTCTCCCTGAGCATTGGTATGGGAAATCAGTTAGTTGATAGGTAAATTGGATTAATATTTTCGTAGTTGGGACCAAAATATCCACTATATAAAGACATTAAACATTAGACTGTTTTCTCTCTCGCTAAGTGTTTCTTACATTTTTCTGTTTTTGTTGCAGATTTTCTGCATCTTCAACATTTGGCTTTTGTATCCATTTTGAACATTTTCCTGTAATTCTGACAAAGCAGGCTTTTGTTTTAGCTACTCTATGTGAAAGCAGTTGTTTGGCGGATCTAGTGCCAAGCCTTCAAAAGCAGAAAGTGGCAGGAGTCACAGACGGCATTGTCCTTTCCAGTGATAATAGACACCCTTGTTGTTACTGCAATTGAAGAGAAATCCACTGGACGCAGAGTGCCTATCAATGTGTCAATGCTGTACAAATACAAGCAAGCTCATCAATGTCTCTATCTTAACTGTGCAACGTTCTGACGCAAGAACAGTAACCTAAAACAAATGTTTTTCTCTCCACAGAGGCAGCCACACCTGCTGAGTATCTCGAGCATTTTCTGTTTATATTTCAGATTTCCAGCTTCCGCTATATTTTGCTCTGTACCGAGCTCTGGCCAGACAATGCCTTAAAAAAATGAGGCCCACTTCTGGACACTAAAAAGCTAAAACATTTGTATATAGTTGAAAAGGAGAAATTTGCAGGGCTATGGGTACAGAGTCAGGGAGTGGGATTAATTCAAAAACCAGCATAGGCACAATGGGCCTAATGGTTTTCTTCTGCACTGTACAATATGTTGATTCAACCACTCTTGGCCCAGGAGGCTGATCCGTGATAGCTGGAGACTGAAATAGGATGAGTGAAATTCCTGCTTTTCAGTCTTGAAAGGCGGATTCTAAGAAAGAATGATGTGCCAGAGATATGCAAGTTAGTTAAGGAAATGGAAAAAAGATAAATCCAAAATAATACTCAAAACTGCAAGAACTGGATAAGGAGGGATAGGACTGAAACCAGAGAAAGAAACATTTATGCCTGATATTAGTAAGTCTTTCACTGAATGAGTGAGTAATGCAAGGGACAGATTTTCAGAAAAAAACACTGGAATTATTAGATGCTGCAAAAGGACACCACACTTTAGGAAGGATGTAAAGGCATTGGAGGGAGTGCAGAAAAGATTCATAAGAATGGTTCCGAGGGTGAGGAACTTCAATTATGAAGATAGACTGAGAAGTTAGGACTGTTTTCCTTACAGAAAAGTAGTTTGGGATGAAATTTGATAGAGGTATTCAAAATCACGAGAGATCTGGACAGAGGAGATAGGGTGAAACCATCCCCACTCGAGAAGGCAGAGATTTAATTAGCAAAAGAAGCAATAGTGATAGGAGAAAAAACCTTTTTCATGCAGCGAGTAGTTAGGGTCCGGAATTTTGGTGTTGAGGTGGGTAGGGTTCAATGGTATGTCAAAAATTCAAACCCAGGGAGCAGCAGCCTGGAAATAACTACAGACATGTCTGTGGACATTTCTACCAACCATTCCATTTTATTTTAAAGTTAGACCACACCTCTGTCCCTATCCCAGGATCTTAACTCTAATGGTGTTCAGCTGTTGCGAGCCGCTGCATCCCATTGATACAGAATGTGGTGCAATTGAGTCTCACAGCTGAAAATTCTGGAATCAAGTTCTGGGAATCAGGAGAATTACTGTGCCCCGGGAATGAAGAGGTAGATTTTTTTGTACATGGGGATCTGAGGGAAGATAAAGTTGGCAAAATTTCAACACTCTACCACCACTGGGCTTTCCTGCATTCTGCCAATATTTGCACTGTTTGTTGTGGCTGGTGAAGTCAAGTGACTGCGAATGGTGTGACATATATGAATGGAATAAATACTGCTTGTGAGAACAGATGTTACATTCAGATCCCAACCCTGCTGCCCAAGAGTGGAAACTGCTGGTTAATTAGCACAGAGCAAGTCACTATTCTCCCAATAGTGTTACAGCCTTTGGGCAGTCTAGATCAATGTAAATCCGGTCAACCTGGACAGCCCAGAAACAATGAGGTACTGTTCCATCATGACTATCCGCTCAAGGCACCTGGCACAAGAGGATTAACAATACCATCCTTCACAAACATCAGTAAGACTTATTTAACACACTGGTGCAAAGAATAGGAATTTTGTGCCTATTTTGTCTGCTCCACCAATGGTGGCTGTGCCTTCAGCTGCATAGGCCCTAAGCTCTGGAATTTCCTCCATTAACACTCTTCGACCACATTACCTGTCCTAATATTTTATGTGGTTCATGTCAAATTTTGTCTGATAGGCACTCCTGTGAAATGCCCTGGGACATTTTATAATATTATAGACATTAAATAAATGCAAATCGTTGTTAGAATCATAGAATCCTTACAGTGCCATTCAGCCCCTCAAGCCTGCACTGACAACAATCCTATCTAGGCCCTATTCACGTAACCTCACATATTTACCCTGCTAGTCACCTGGCACCAAGGGGCAATTTTGCATGGTCAATCCACCTAACTTGCACACCTTTGGAGATGGGAGGAAACTGGAGCACCCGGAGGAAACCCAAGCAGACACGGGGAGAATGTGCAAACTTCACATAGACAGATACACGAGGCCGGAATTGAACCCAGGTCCCTGGTGCTGTGAGGCAGCAGTGCTAACCACTGTGCCAGCAGTACACTTCACTTCAAGTTACACTCAATGTCAGTGCAAGATCTGTAACCATTAGTACTTCACCCCATTGCTATTTGGTTCACTACTACTCACTCCAGTCTGAACTTGAGCCTGGGAGGGAAAATCTAGCTGTTCTAACAGGTTCCATTGGCCAAAGGAACAAGGCTGGGAAGTGTCATCCATCCACTATTATGCTTCTATGTTCTGTAGCAGGGTCATTTGGACTTGAAATGTTAATTGTGTTTCTCTCTCCATAGATGCTGCCACGTCTGCTGAGCTTATCCAGCATTTTCTGTTTTTATTTGAAAAGCTGAGCCTGGGTGATCTCTGTCACAAAGCAAAATCAGGAATAAATAAATATCCATTCCTGAGAGGCACAGTAGATAGCATCAGCAGAGATGAACTTACAAGACAGGGTTGGGGGCAAATCATTGGTATACAGATTGAAAAGGGTTGGACCTAGAACAGGACCCTGGGAAAGCCTACACTGAACAACAATGTTGCAAAACTGGCCAACTACTGCAAGACATGGTACCTTCAGCCCATTAGCAACAAAACAGTTTCAAGTATGTGCTACCTCCACAATGCCAGTGCCAAGAGGGAACTCAACATCTCCTTGAATGGCAAGAGACTGAATCATAAACACCATCTCATTTATCTCAGTGTTAGCCTTGACCAAACACTGACATACAAAACATGTGAGTAAGACAACACCAAAGATCAAAGCGCAAAACAGCCTCCTCAGCAAATTTGCTGGCTCTTCATGGGAATGCAGATACTCAAACCTTAAGGACCTCGGCTCCTGCCATCATCCACTCGACTGCTGAATATTGTGCACCAGTATGGTACAACACACAGCTTACCAGTCTTGTAGATACATAGCTCAACACAACAATGCGTACCATCTCTGGTACCCTCAATCACCTCAACTCCCCTGGCTCCCAGTCCTGAGCAACATCCCGCCCCCAACATCAACCCAAGCCTGCCACTACATGAGGATGAACCTTACCAATCCACCTGTTGTGCGCCTTCCATTATACCAACCAGTATGACTAAGATCACAAGGAATAACAGCAGAGACCCTACGGCAACAGGAACCCAACAACATGCCGCCATCAAAAACCATTTCCTCATCACAGATCTCCCCATCCCGCCCACCCAGCTTCAACATGCCACACCTACATTGGGCATCCCTCAACCGTTTCCACACTGGCCGAGGCCTTTGTGCAGCAAATCGGCACAAATGGGGCCTTGCAGAGAACCTGGACTGCAGCTGTGGTGCACCTCAATCAATGACTCACATCAGTGAAGATGGCCCCCTCACAAAATTCAGTGGGTGGCTCACAGAGCTCCATTTAGCCACCGCAGAAGCTATTGCCTGACTTGGTGATTACCGTGCACGCTGAGAAAAAAAAATTAGAAAACAGTGAGGTTAATAAATGACTTTTCAAAATCACATTTTGGGTTGGAATTCCCAGGCTTTTATTTCTCTCAGGCCCCTGAGTTTTCTCAGTGTTGCCCAGAAACTGGCCATTCCTGCAAGCCGGAAATTATACAGAATGCTTTCAGTGCGAGCTAAAAATACAGGGATTCTAAATACACTGCGCATGCAACCCAGCAAGGGCATGCGAATGGTTTTGAGCATGCCTGGGAGAGCAGGACTGGTATAAGCAGAACCTGCAAAGAAAGCTGTCTGCTGAGCACAGCAGATTGAAGGAGGTCATGTGGAAAATGTGCACGGCACTGTGAATAAGCGTTCGCCACATTTTCAAACCACAGAATTTTCCTGAAAATCCAGCACATCACGGACTCATACAGCATGGGCGGGTGCTTTTACGAGAGATTTCTTACTGTAAAAAATTTTACATCGAATTTTGTGATGTATTTTAAATTTTCTTCTGGTGAGTTAGGGGGAACAATGTATTGTTTGCTGGGATCCTAGTGAAACATGATGGTGGGTGGGTGACACTTTCCTACTCAATTCCCTCTCTGAAAGAGCTGGTCTTACTTTCCTGCCTTTTCCACAAAGCCTTGCAAATGGTTATTTTATAAGTAAAGATCCAATTCCGCTTTGAAAAATAGTAGTCCAAGTGCTCCAGTCACCTTTCAGGCAGTGCAATTCAGATCATAATCGTTGAAGTCGCCGAGTTAAAAAAAAACTCATCTCCCCTCCAGCTTTTTAGCTAATTATTTTGATCCTGTGTCCTCTAATTACTGCATCTTCTGCTAACAGAAATGTAGGTTTCAATGTAGTAATATGGAGTTTAGGTGAAACCACAGTTGGAGTACTGTATATACAGTCTTGGTCTCCTTCTCTTAGACATGGCGCAACAAAGGTTCTCCAGATTGGTTCCTGCGATGAGAGGGTTGTCATACAAGCAGGACAGGATCATATTCTCTGGAATTTAGAAGAAAACGAGGTGATCTCATTGAAATACACTGAATCCTGAGAGGGTCTGAGAGGGTAGATGCTCATAGAATCCTACAGTGCATAAAGAGGCCATTCGGCCCATCGAGTCTGCACCGGCCACAATCCCACCCAGGCCCGATCCTCATAACCCCAAACATTTGCCCTAGCTAGTCTCCCTGACACTAAGGGGCAATTTTAGCATGGCCAATCTACCTAACCCGCACATCTTTGGACTGTGTGAGGAAACCGGAGCACCCGGAGGAAACCCACGCAGACACGGGGAGAACTTGCAAACTCCACACAGACAGTGACCCAAGCCAGGAATTGAACCCGGGCCTCTGGCATTGTGAGACAGCAATGCTAACCACTGTGCCACCATGCCACCCCAAGAGAAAGATAACAGGATGCTGAGAGGTTGTTTCTCCCTGGCTGAAGAGTCTTGAGTTAGGGGCAGATTTAGTCGTTGAGGACTGAGATGAAGAGAAATTTATTCAGTCAGGAGGATTATGAACTTCTGGAATTTTCTTACCCTGAGGATTGTGAGTGCTCAGTCCCTGAGCATATTCAAAATTTGGATCAATGGATATTTGGACAGTAAGGGGATCTGGGGATCAGGCAAAAAAGTGAAGTTGATGTAGAAGATCAACCATCATGATCTTACTGAAAATTAGCGCAAGCTCTATGAATCATAATACCTTTCCCTGCTTCTATTTCTTATATTCTTATGCTCTTCCTTATGTCGTGACTTATACACCAAAGTGGTCTTAAAATTAACGCCAGAATATTTTTCTGAACATTAGTTTCCTACTGGGTAAATGTCTTTAAACAAAAACACACTACACCTACATCGGTGGGTTTTAAAGTGCGGTCACTGGACCACTGGTTGTCTGTGAAGATCTTCCAGTCGGTCAGTGGGCTGGTCCGAAATGCAAGTTAGTAAAGCACAATGTCACAACCAAGGGCATACGAGAGAACAGGCCAGAACTTCATCTCCATCGCTCACATGACGTCACACAATAAGACTGACATAAAGTAGTCGTAAGCACCAGCAACAAGAAGGTAATTTTCTAAGCAAGATTTATGTTACAGCAAGATTGGATTGTTAACCTTTGTGGGGATGAAAACAAAGAGGAAGCAGCTGAACTAGAGCCTAATATGAGACTGAAGTCCTTCAGTTTAGAAATAGGCCTCACTTCTTTGATGTCTCATCAAAAGCAGCTTTATTCTCCCCATTAATTCTGGTGAGTTTTTTGTGACAGCAAGTGAAAAGTGGGTGGGAGAGGACAAGTAGGTGATCTGCGGGGTCTTTTGCCCCACCTAAAAGGCCCATGGCCAAAAGGGTTTGAGGGCTACAGACCAACACTAGTAGTCTCCGCCTTGTTGTCATCTGATCAAGTTGTAATGGGATATAGAACTCAGGATTAATACCTCCCCCTCTTGCTGGGCCTGGGATTTTTGATGCCATCAGCCGGACTTGTCCATTCAAAATGAGATCCACACGACACGTAGCACAAGCCTGTGGTTGAATCTGGGATCAGCCAAGTCAATGGCTGGTCAATGAAAGAGAAGCTAAGATTCTTCTCCTTAGAGAAGAGATGGTTGAGGGGAGATTTAATAGATGTGTTGAAAATCATCAAGTGTTTTGATATAGAGTTAAGTGGGTGGAACTGTTTCCACGAGCAGGAGAACTGGTAACCAGCGAACACAAATTTAAGGTGATTGGCAAAATAGCCAAAAGTGAGGTTTATTTTGTTTCACAGAAAATTGTTGAGTTCTGGAAGCAGGTGCAACAATAACTTTCGAAAGAAAATTGGATTAATATAAATTGAGGGGGAAAAAATTTGCAGAAACATGGGAGGGAAAAAGTGGGGCTGTGGGACTAATTAGATTGCTCTTTCAAAATGGGATAGGTGCAATGGGATGATTGGACACATTCTGTGCTGTATGATTCTACACAGTGACTGACCCCCCCATACCAGACTGCCAAAATCACAGAGTGAACAAACTTTCTGCTTCTTCTTGGTTCCCAGCTGCCCCTGGCTTCAGGGAGGGTGAAACCAAAACTGTGGGACAGAAACTGGTGTCTCCCACACAAGCCACAGCAGAAGGACAAATTCACTCAGGTGTCAAATACTTGCAAATTCTTAAAAAGCAGATATAAGGGGCGATTCCTCCCATAAACACTCAAAAATAGTCACAATAGCTTCTTTCTGTCTTGTATTCATTTTCAGAAGATGTTAACCTTGGTCCCCGCACTGCCGGCTGCATTTGTTCAAGTGGATGTTAATGCATTGGCACTGTTCAAAGAGAAGGGTGTTTTCCCAATGATCAGGCCAATATTTCTCCTAACACCACCAAAAAAGTGGGTCCGGGTGGCACAGTGGCACAGTAGTTAGCACTGCTAACCTCGGGTTCGATTCCTGGCTAGGGTCTCTCCCTGCGCAGAGTCTGCAAGTTCTCCCCGTGTCTGTGTGGGTTTCCTCCAGCTGCTCCAGTTTCCTCCCACAGTCCGAAAGACTAGTTAGGTGCATTGGCCACGCTAAATTCTCCCTCAGAGTATCCGAACAGGTGCCAGACTGTGGCGACTAAGGGGTTTTCACAGTAACTTCATTGCACTGTTAACGTAAGTCTACTTGTGACTAATAAATAAACTTTAATTGCAATTTGTGGAATCTTGTCGTATGCAAAATGGTTGTCAGTGATATACAGTCACGACATCTCAAAGTAATTCATTGACTGCAACATTTCTCAGAGGAGTGATATGGTGCATTATAAACACATTCTTTTTCCAAGAATTCCACTACTCAGCCTTATTGTATTCATCAATAACTGGAATAAGTTAGAAAGGATTCCTCACCAGATTGAAGTACCCTTGATCCCCTCTCTCTGCTGTTACAGATCGGGAAGGTAGTTCATGTCACTGCCACCTGAGAGAAACTCAAGAATGATGTTCTCTCAAATTAACTAAAAGGATTCCACTTGACATTTTTGTGATGCAGTGTCAAATAAATGACACGGGCAGAGTGTAGCATCAAGAGTTCATCAAGGGGATATGAGGTGTCAGCTGTGATTCAGTGGGTAGCTTGAGTCAGAAGGTTGTAGGTTCAAGCTGCACCCCAGGGACTTGCACATTCAGTCTCAGCCAACAATCCAAATGCTGCACTGAGGAGGTGCTACATTGTTGGAGAGGGTTTACCCTCCTAAGTGGGCGAAAGCAATCTCAGGACACAATTGAAGAAGCGTAGGGGAGCTCGCCCCAGCATTCTCAATCATAGAATCTCTACAGTGCAGAAGGAGGGCATTCGGCCATTGAGTCTGCACCGACCACAACTCCACCCAGGCCCTATTCCCGTAACCCCACATATTTATGCTAATCCCCCTGACAATAGGGGGCAATTTAGCATGGCCAATCAACCTAACCCGCACATCTTTGGACTGTGGGAGGAAAGCGGAGCACCCAGAGAAAACCCACGCAGACATGGGGAGAATGTGCAAACTCCATACAGACAGTGACCCAAGGCCGGAATCGAACCCGGGTCCCTGGCGCTGTGAGACAGCAGTGCTAACCACTGTGCCGCCCAAATCTGGCCCCTATTTACCCCTCAACCTACATTTGAAATAGATTGGTCATCATCTCATTGCTGTTTGTGGGCCTTTGCTGTGTGCAAATTGTCTACAACATTGATTACACTTAAGTACCACACCAGCTGTGAAGTACTTTGGAATGTCATTAAGTAATTAAAAGGTGCTGAAAAGATGAAAGTTGGTTCTTTTATTTCTTGGAGCTTAGATTATACTATCCAGGGGCAACGTCCAAAGATGTGCGGGTTAGGTTGATTGGCCATGCTAAAATTGCCCCTTAATGTCCTGAGATGCGTAGGTTAGAGGGATTAGTGGGTAAAATATGTAGGGATATGGGGGTAGGGCCTGGGTGGGATTGTGGTCGGTGCAGACTCGATGGGCCGAATGGCCTCTTTCTGTACTGTAGGGATTCTATTCTATTCTAACGTGTTTCCTGGACATAGCTAGATGAGTGGGAGTGGTAAATGGGAGAAAATGGTGTTTTCTGCCCTGCAATCAAATTAAACATCACGCAGTTTTTTTGTCAGCTAGCTGGTGATTGGGAGAGATGGGAGCTCGAGGAGCCAACAAGCAAGGGCAAAGTAAAAATGTCAGCAATGCATAAACAAGACTCTTCTCCTGTGGTCAGTGTGATCATTTATCACATTGCCCGGGAGACAAGAATACAACTCTCGTGACTCAGTTCAGAGTAGAACTGAACTTACGTTCTTTCAAATCAGGGAAGAGTGTTGCAAATCTTTAACCAAAATCGAAAGTCTGTATGCAAACGTGAAACACAGATAAATAGTCTACTGCTCTTAATTCAAAATATAGGTCAAATCGCATACTTTTTTGGCAAGAGATATATAACTTTAAATGATCAGGACTGGACTAAGCCAAAAATGGTTTGCATAACAGCCCATACTAAAAAATTGCTTCACGGGACAGCGCAAGGTTTTTTTAAAGCACATATGAGCACAATTTCCACTCCACCAAAAATTAAACCATTGAAAAATAATCTTAAAAGATAACTCCTTCCTCTGTGGTTAAATATTTCAGATGACTTTAAGTTTTGTGTGGTCTGAAAATATTTGAAATAGATTGCAGCAAAATGCAACAATGCCAAATATGTCCATCGACCCAGTAGAATCCAACTGGGAGACGGATCCCTTGCCTTTAATTTTATTTTAATGTCATTCCTCGCCAGTCTGTAGATGGGGAGCTTTATTTATAGGTATTGACATGCGCTAATTCAACTAGGCCGCTAACAGTCAGATTTCATTAAGAAACATACGAGGTGGGCTGGGAGTATGGAATGGAATTTGCGTACGGCCAAATGTTTGATGGGGTAAGAAGAACAGCTCGACAAACAGACCAGCCAGCTATGTAATAAGTACGCAAATCTGAAGAGCAACTCGGGCATCGCTGTTGTATACAGGTTTGCCTGAGGCTTTTGCAAAGCAGTCTTCCAATACGGCAGACACTTTGAAGCAAATAATTGCTCGAAATAACACAGCAAAGTATTCCTGGGGAGGGAGCCACTTTTTCTTGGGTAAAAGCAAATTATTGCGGATGCTGGGATCTGAAACCAAAAGAGAAAATGCTGGAAAATCTCAGCAGGTCTGGCAGCATCTGTAAGGCAGCATCTGTAAGGAGAGAAAAGAGCTGACGTTTCTTCCGTGGATTCTGCTGGGTCGATGGACATATTTGGCATTGTTGCTAGCTTTGACAAAGGGTCATCTGGACTCGAAACATCAGCTCTTTTCTCTCCTTACAGATGCCGCCAGACCTGCTGAGATTTTCCAGCGTTTTCTCTTTTGATCTCTTTTTCTTGGGGCCAGGTGTCAGCAAAATCGCGAGCGTTTATCACTTTCATCTGTTAAGTCCAACTCCAGAAGAGAGACCCCAACATTTAGAACGAAAGGAACCCTACAGTGCAGAAGGAGGCCATTCAGCCCATCGACTCTGCACCAACAACAAGCCCACCTAGACTCTATTCCCATAACCCCACATATTTACCCCGCTAATCCCTCTAACCTCCGCATCCTGGGACACTAAGGGGCAATTTAGCATGGCCAATGCACCTAACCTGCATATCTTTGAACTGTGGGAGGAAACCCGGAGCACCCGGAGGCAGACACAGGGAGAATGTGCAAACTCCACACAGACAGTGACCCAAGCCGGGAACTGAACCCAGGTCCTTCGAGCTGTGAGGCAGCAGTGCTAACCACTCTGCCAACGTGCCACCCCCAAATCAAAGTGGAGAATGTGGGCAATTACAATGTTCAGTCCGGCTTCTGTAGACAGGCACATAGAATACTTGGCCGTTCCATACTACCAGCTGGGCCTTTGAGAGATGGGCAGTTTCCCTTAAATGAAGGAGCAATTTTTTGTTGCACCTTTAGTGCAGCTTAACTTTTTCAGCTGCCAGCTAGTGTGGAAGGCTCTGGGAGTCAATTATCAAAGATCCATATGAAAGAAGCGATGACAACAATTTGCATATACAGCACCTTTAATACAGTAAAAGATCCTAAGGCACTTAAAGGGGGCTAATGCGCCTTACATCAGCCACACAGAGCTTGCTCATTGCCACTCAGTCCTGAAGACTTAAACGGATAACAATATAACAGGCCTTCTTTCCACAGATTTGGTACTGCAGAGTACTTGTCATTAACAGCCCATTCTAGTTTCCAGGTGGAGACATCACTGTCATTTTCGAGGCAAACTGAATATATAATATGTATCTATCTTTCCAAATGATTAGAATTGCACTCTGTCCCCTGGTGGAGGCATTCTATGTAGACAGCAACACAGGAATGCATAACAGATAGTAAAGTGGGTTTCCTCCGGGTGTTCGGTTTCCTCCCACAGTCCAAAGATGTGCGGGTTAGGTTGATTGGCCAGGTTAAAAATTGGCCCTTAGAGTCCTGAGATGCGTAGGTTAGAGGGATTAGTGGGTAAATATGTGGGGGTAGGGCCTGGGTGGGATTGTGGTCGGTGCAGACTCGATGGGCCGAATGGCCTCCTTCTGCACTGTAGGATTTCTATGATTTCTATGAAAATAAGGACAGAACTAGGATTGAATTACAACTATGTGACTTAGTCTAGTTATCTAATTAGACATTACCTGCTACATCTCATGATGACATGAGGGGGAGGAGTGACAAGTAGGCTTACATTAACACTGCAATGAAGTTACTGTGAAAATCCCCTAGTCGCCACATTCTGGTGCCTTTTCGAGTACACTGAGGGAGAATTTGGCATGGCCAATGCACCGAACCAACACGTCTTTTGGACCGTGGGAGGAAACCGGAGCACCCGGAGGAAACCCACGCAGACACGGTGAGAACTTGCAAACTCCACACAGTGACCCAAGCCGGGAATCGAACCCAGGTCTCTGGCACTGTGAGGCAGCAGTGCTAACCACTGTGCTACCGTGCCGCCCCATGGTTAATGATAAAGAACAACAGAAAAAACAATTGTACTCAGGTAAATGCAGAAATACACTAGGTGGACGTCAGGGGTTCACATCAGGGGGCGGCACGGTAGCACAGTGGTGGAGCGGCACGGTAGCACAGTGGTTAGCACTGCTGCTTCACAGCTCCAGGGACCTGGGTTCGAATCCCGGCTCGGGTCGCTGTCTGTGTGGAGTTTGCACATTCTCCCTGTGTCTGCGTGGGTTTCCTCCCGGTGTTCCGGTTTTCTCCCACAGTCCAAGATGTGCGGGCTCGGTTGATTGGCCATTCTAAATTGCCCCTTAGTGTCCCGGGGTGCATAGGTTAGAGGGGTTAGTGGGTAAATATGTAGGGATATGTGGATACGGCCTGGGTGGGATTGTGGTTGGTGCAGACTCGATGGGCCGAAAAGCCTCTTTCTGCACTGTAGGATTCTATTCTATGATCATGGCGGCACAGTGGTTAGCACTGCTGCCTCACAGCGCCTAGAGCTGACATAAACGCAATGGGCCAAATAGCCTTTTTCAGTACTTTGTCATTTTATAATTTCAGGTGCATCTCTCTGCAGTACTTTTATTGTCATTTTACACACAACTGGACTAGCCAGTGTGTTGCCACTCTCGTCCATGAACAGTTGCATCCTATTTGCATACTGGGGAACTGGCCCCTCTACTGCATGAAGCTTCCTTTATTCCACTGCTTCCGAGGCTTCCTCCACTCTCCTGTTTCTACACACAAGTGTCTATCACTTAGAGCAATTCAATAGTTTTATTAGAAAATTATAAAACTGAACTTGACAAAACTCAGAAACTAGATTGACTGAACTCTCAAAAGATCACAGGGTGTGTGTGCATCAAAAATCCACTTTATTTAAAAAATAACATAATTTTATACTTTGTTCTCATTCACTCCGAACACGATATCCGCACTGCAGAGAACATCCAGGAGAAGGTATGCATCCTGTACAGGTTGAGCAGTCTGACTGACCCTGTTACCCTATCTGCTGGAAACCAGAAGCAGGAGAGGTGAACGCAGTGAGCACTGCAGAAGCTGAATGAACGGCCAATAACAAACCCACATTTTCAAGCTGACAGAATGCTGCAGTCCCCAGCCATTTCTCCCGTGCTCCGTTCAAGATCAGCTTCCCCTCTGCTCGCCAACAAGCTGATTCTTGGCATTACCTAGAAGGTGAATACGGACTGCCTTTCCTCAGTCCTTAGGGAATTCTGTCCAAGGGATGTTAAAGGGGGTGCTTCGTCAACTGCAGATCTTTTTTAAAAATAATTATTTGCCATAAATATTTCAATATTTACCCACTTTAAACAACAGGAAGCTAGTTACATAATTCCAGTCACTTTGGAAGAAAGCCTTGCATTTATACAGTGTCTTTCATGATATCGAAAACACTTGATAGCCAATGAAGTGCAGTTGCTGCTGTAATGTCAGAAACATGGCAGCCAATTTGCACACCGAACTCTCCCGCAATCAGTAGTGTCAGCGACCAGATAATCCATTTTTAGCGATGCTAACTGAGGAATAAATATTGTCCAAGACAGTTAGCTCCCTGCTCCTCCCTGAAATAGTGCACTGGATTTTTTGTGTTCCCGAAGCAAGCAGATGGTGGGGGCCTCGGTTTAATGCATCTTTCGAGGTTGGTGTTAATAGTTTTTTAAATTATTAAAATGATGATGGCGTCCCCAAGTGAGGTCACAATTTATTACCCAACGCTAGCTGCTGCCCGAGGTGCGGGTGGTGAACTGCTTTCTTGAGCCACTGCAGTCGTCTCTGTGTTCACCAGCACTAATACACAAACTTCAAAGTGCAAAACCGAAAACGAAAGTGTCACAGTCTCCGGTAGACCCTCACATTCTAATCAGGCCAAGCTGCTCCGACCTATGTCTGACTGTGAGTGCACGGTAGCACTGATCAGTTGAGGAGTTTCTTTCCATCGCAAGGCGCTTTTCTTTTTATTCCTGAATGTGAACAAAATGGAGCAAAATTGATTGGCCTGTCAGTGCATCCTGCTGTTGAGTGATGCTGCTCTGTACAGTTAACGCCAGAAAGAATTTTACATAAAAGCAGCTGATGGATAGAATCATGATGGAAATTCTTTCAAAACCACAGTTTTGCAGCGACCGATAACTCCTACTGCGAGAGGCGCCGGGTTTTAGGAATGGCAACAATGAAGGAAAAGTGACATATTTCCATGTCGGGATATTGTGTGTTTTGTTAGGGGATCCATGTTGTCTTCCTATGCACCTACTCCCCATGACCTGCAAGGTAGTTAAGGATTTGGAAGGTGCTCTCGAAGGAACTTTCGTGAGCTGCTGCCGTTCATCTTGTAGATGGTACACACTGCTACAATTCTAATTACATATCTGTATCCAAGTGCCCGAAAATCAACCACCACCCTGGCCATATCTCAACAGCCAGTACGTGCATCATTTTGTGCCACATTATTCCTCAGGGCTGTCTGTTATAACAACGGCCTTCAAAACGAATGTGTTCTTTGCTGTTTTACGGGGTTTTTTATACAAGTGAATGTGTGTATGTGCTTATTGTCCTGTGTTACGTAGGTGTCCGATTCCATGACGCCAATGTGGTGATTCATTATTGGCCTCAAAAATGGTAATTCAGTGTTTCTTGTTATCAAAATGAGCCTGTTTCCAATTTGCTTACATGTAAAAGCTCTTTCTGAACTCCAACGATTAAATCCCTGGTTAAGCAGTGTTGCCCACCTTCATGACTTAAAATGCCATTTTTAGCAGCATAAGTCAGGAGTGTGATGGAATAATCTTCATTTGCCTGAGTGACTGTGGCTCCAACAACACTCAAGAAGCCAGACACTGTCCAGGACAAAGCTGCCTGCTTGGTGGGCACTCCATCCACCATCTTAAACATTCACTCCTTCCACCAGTGGCGCATAGCGGCTGGAGAGTGAACCACCGACAAGATGCACTGTGGCAACTCACCAACAGCAACCTTCAACAGCACCTTCCAAACCCACAACCTCTACCACCTAGAAAGGCAAGAGCAGCAAGTGGATGTGAATACTGCCATCTGCAAGTTCTCCTCCAAATCACACAAAACCTTGAATGGGAAATATATCACATCCCTTCACTGTTGCTGGGTCAAAGTCCTGGAACTTCCTTCCGAACAGCACTATAGGTGTACCTACACCACATGGACTGCAATGGTTTAAGAAGGTGGTTTACCACCACTTTCTCAAGGGCTCGGCACAACATCGTGGGCCGAAGGGCCTGTTCTGTGCTGTACTGTTCTATGTTCTAATTAGGGATGAGCACAAATGCTAGCCGAGTCAGTGATGTGCACATCCCAAAAGTAAACAAAAATAGAGATTGGCCTGATGATAGTTGCCATGTGAACTGCCCAGCGATCAGTGGGTAATGGCTCTACCTGGCGCAAAACAGGGTCATTCAGACCAGGAAGGTTCCAAGTTTGATGACCTGGTCACAGCTCTGACAGCAAGAAAAATCACTTCAAACTGGCTCCAGTGCCTCTGGGATAAATAAAGGGGAAAGCAAACAGCCTGGGTTCCTGCTCCTGATTGTTACACAGTGGACCTTTGCTGGAAAATGCACGTGCATGGGCATTCTTTCAAGTCAAACAGACTGTCTATGTTCACACACAAAAAGGTTATGTGGGCCAAGGATAGCTACTATTTATGAAGCCATATCCCAATAGCAGTTATCAAGGAAGGCAAGAAACCAGAGTGGAGGGAGTCATGTGACTAAGAACAAAAAACAAAGAAAATTACAGCACAGGAACAGGCCCTTCAGCCCTCCAAGCCTGCACCGATCATGCTGCCTGACTTAACTAAAACTCCCTACCCTTCCGGGGACCATATCCCTCTATTCCCATCCTATTCATGTACTTGTCAAGACGCCCTTTAAAAGCCACTACCGTATCCGCTTCCACTACCTCCCCCAGCAACGAATTCCAGGCACCCACTACTTTGTGTAAAAAATCTGCCTCGTACATCTCCTTTAAACCTTGCCCCTCACACCTTAAACCTATGCCCCCTAGTAATTGACTCTTCCACCCTGGGAAAAAGCTTCTGACTATCCAAAAAAGCTTCTGACTATCCATTAAGCTCCTTTATTTTCTTCAAAATATGATTTTTCACCTTTCAACTGACTGGGAATTTTGCAATTTGAACTGAGACAGAATAAACTGTTTAAAAATCCAAGGACAAAATTCCATGGTGAGGTGAGAAACAAACAGTTTTTAAAGTTTATTTATTAGAGTCACAAGTAGGCTTACATTAACACTGCAATGAAGTAACTGTGAAAATCCCCTAGTCGCCACAAACCGGTGCCTGTTCGGATACACTGAGGGAGAATTTTAGCATGGCCAATGCACCTAACCAGCACATCTTTCAGATTTTGGGAGGAAACCAGAGCGCCCGGAGGAAACCCACACATGGAGAACGTGCCAACTCCACACAGACAGTGGCCCAAACCAGGAATCAAACCCGGGTCCCTGGCACGGTGAGGCAGCAGTGCTAGCCACTGTACTCTCCCTCAAACAAACAAATCACCCTCACGGGTGTGTAAAGAGAGACATTTTCTAGAACCTCGACACCCATCGAAACCCTTACCTGTCTCAGAAAGTTCATTAAAAATGCAAAGTACAAGACAGACAAATACAAAACTTATTGCAAATACACAACGGATGAAGTATTTTAAAGCAAGGCTTCCAGCCACTTCAGCGAGACTGCAAGTGATACAGGTGGTGACAAAAAAGTCTTCAGCAGAGAAACAGGCTGAGGACTGCTCTCTTCCCGTCGCTCTCTTTTGGAATATGCATGTTGCTTGTTTCGAAAAGCCAAGGGTTCGAGAAGCCAGCACTATCAGAAACCTACCAGCGAACCAAGATCTCATAATAGTTGCAATATCTTCTATATCTGGCCATATCTAAGAGACCAGCTTACCTAAATCAGCCACAGTGCTTAAAATCTATACCTCAAGGACAATCAAAGCGCACTTAACTATACACACGTGTGTGTGTGCATGCGTGCGTACGTGCGCACACATGTGCGTCTTTAGTCTGTAGTGCATGTGCACATGCCCAAATTATCGCATGAGGACTGACTGCTTGATGTCATTTTTCTTTCCAGGTCTAGTAGTTCATCTAGTTGTCCTTTCTTTGACTTAAGAAAACCTTGCTTAGCTCCTTATTGCTCACAGCTTAACAAAGAACAAAGAAAATTACAGCACAGGAACAGGCCCTTCGGTCCTCCAAGCCTGCACCGACTATACTGCCCAACTTAACTAAAGCCCCCTACCCTTCCGGGGACCAATCCCTCTATTCCCATCTCATTCATCTACTTGTCAAGACGCCCCTTAAAAGTCACTACCGTATCCGCTTCCACTACCTCCCCCGGCAACGAGTTCCAGGCACCCACCACTCTCTGTGTAAAATATTTGCCTCGTATATCTCTTTTAAAACTTGCCCCTCGCACTTTAAACCTATGCCCCCTAGTAATTGACTCTTTCACCCTGGGAAAAAGCTTCTGACTATCCACTCTGTCAATGCCTCTCATAATCTTGTAGACTTCTATCAGGTCTCCCCTCAACCTCCGTCGCTCCAGTGAGAACAAACCAAGTTTCGCCAACCTCTCCTCATAGCTAATGCCCTCCATACCAGGCAACATCCTGGTAAATCTTTTCTGTACCCTCTCCAAAGCCTCCACATCCTTCTGGTAGTGTGGCGACCAGAATTGAACACTATATTCCAAGTGCGGCCTCACTAAGGTTCTATAAAGCGTCAACATGACTTGCCAATTTTTAAATTCAATACCCCGGCCGATGAAGGCAAGCATGCCCTATGCCTTCTTGACTACCTTCTCCACCTGCTATATAACTATATAAATAGTTATATATATTCATGAGAAATAAACTTAAACCTTTGTTGTCACCAACAGAGGAGGTTGAATAGAGGGAAGCCAGTTCACTCCTTCTCACCTGATCATAATGAGGGGAAGAAAAAGACAATAGAAAATAATTATGAACACAGATTTCAAAGCCAGATCAACATTCCAAAAGTCGAGCGTTCATGAAGTACATGGACATCAGTTCTGCATCGCTAGTTCTTCAAACTAGTCGCTGCAAGACTGATACTGGTGTGGTTCTGAAGAAATTCCGTCATGCTTAAGTGCATCAGCTGCTTTTCCATACAATTTGTTTTGGCGCTAACTGTACAGAGCAGCATCACTCGACACTGCTTTAATCACAATGAAGCAGAACAAGCCGACAGCCAATTGATGTTGTTCTATTCTGCTCACATTCAGAGATAAAAAAGACAAGCAACTTGGGATGAAGAGAAACTACTCAACTGATCCACACTATCGCGACAGACATAGGAAGGAACAGCAAAGGCCTCAGCAGAATGTGAGGCTGTACTGGGGACTGTGACCTTTTAATGCTTTTGAATTCTATGTACTAATCTAGATTGATGGGATCTGAATCCAAATAGAGACTCGCGCTCCATTATTAAGCCAGTGGATCAGAAGCCCTATTATGCGGAAGATCTTACTCAGCTGGTCACCATGATTCTCAAAGAACATGTTTCCAACCATTCTGTACACTGTTGGTTCCAATGATTGCTTACTCTGCAGTTGGGGATCTCTGGCTAGTTGCCCATCTCCATCCCAGCAATTTTGTACTTCCAACTTTAAATCCATAACAGTGGATTAGTGCTAGAGAACAGTGAAAGCGTGCTCTGAAGCTCCTATTAGCTCTCATAGTTACATATAAACATACAAATTGAGAACAGGAGTAGGCCACTTGGCCCCTCAAGCCTGCTCAGCACATAAATAAGATCATGGCTGATGACAATCCCACATTCCTGCCTACCGCCAACAGCCTTCCTAAATATTAGCCAGGTCACTGAGGGTAACTTCTTTTCTTCTTCAAATTAGTTGCATGGAATCTTTTACATGCAGCTTAATCGGCTGATGTGGTCTCTCACCTGGAAGGCCCCCCACCTCCAACAGTGCAGCACTCCCTCAGTACTGCACTGAAGTATCAGCCTGGATTTTTGTTCTCAGGCCCTGGAGTGAGATTTGAAACCACGACCTTCTGATTCAAAGGTGAGATGAGATTGTTACCAACTGAGTCAAAGCTGGCACACACTTCTCGTGCCTCGCGTGATCTCTGGCTCAGTGATCAAGGTGATTTCCTCATGCACTCGCATTATCCTAATGGGGGCGGCACAGCAGCACAGTGGTTAGCACTGCTGCTTCACAGCGCCAGGGACCCAGGTTTGATTCCTGGCTTGGGTCACTGTCTGTGTGGAGTTTGCACGTTCTCCTCATGTCCGCGTGGGTTTCCTCCAGGTGCTCCGGTTTCCTTCCACAGTCCGAAAGACATGCTGGTTAGGTGCACTGGCCCGAACAGGCGCCGGACTGTGGCGACTAGGGGAATTTCACAGTAACTTCATTGCAGTGTTAATGTAAGCCTTACTTGTGACTGATAAATAAACTTTAAAAAAACTTTACTTTAAGTGCCTCGTGTGCTCATATGCCTCTCAAGTTGCTTTTATGCTTGTATTTAGGCACACCAAAATAAATACCAGAAGTTCATTCTTCCATGTGGTATGAGGTTGTCATTCAAATTCTGCAGTTTATTTACTCAGGCTACACACTGCCCTGGTGAGTGTTGTGGCAAGTAACCAGACAGCTTTACAGTACTTCCATCCCCACTAAGTTCAATTAGGTAGAATCTCTTTACTGACCGAGGAAGTGGACATCTGCAGGTGCAACTGCATGAACCTCCATCGCTTTTCGCACCCTGGGATGTCCTGTGTGTAGTACAAGTGTCTGATATATATAGGGCCAATGTCGGACTGAGCACACTACATCCCAATCAGTGATGTAAGAGTGCACATAACCTGCACCTTAAGTCAGCTGAGTATTTCTCAGAGCCGTGTGTACCAGCAGGCATGGAGAGAACTCCTAGCTTGTACACTTTACTGTACATTTGTAAATACTTCTAAGAGGCAATAAAAGGCTTACATTTAACCTACATGTGACTCCAAAGACTTCTGACCAACGGAACTGTAGCCAACACCATACAACACTGTGCCACTCCCCCAAGATTTGTGAACAGGCTTCCCACTTATAGTAACATTCTAACTTCCTCAGAGTGGCAATCACCAGTGATAAGTGGGGTGTCGGCTCCAACCAGAGTGGGGGAGGTGTCAGGGCCGGGGGGAGGAAGGGAGGGGGGGGGGAGGGAGGGGGGGGGTGTATTGAGATGCAAGGCTCTGTTTGGGCATTTAAAATAATTACGCTGAAGTTAGACGTGCTTTTTTTCCTTCTACCTCCCCGAGAGTAACCATGAGGGCAAAACTGGCAGCACCATCCAACGTCCAATGTTAATTATTTAAATCACGTTGTCGGATGGTTCCCAGACCAGTACAATTGTTATGGGGAGGTTAGCCCTTCTGGATAATTGCTAGGTAAGCCCTTGCGTGGGAACTTCCAAGAAGGATTCCCCAGTGCATCACTACAGTATCTCCCAAATGCGACACTGAGTAGCCAAAAGTTGTGGCCCAGAATCTTACACTAACAGAAACAGGCATTTCAGTTCATTATGCCTGTAGCAGCGTTTCGAAAGAGCAATTCAATTTAGTCCCAACACCCAAGCTTTTTGCTCATTATCCTCGAAGTGAGTCTTCTCCAAGTATGTGCCCAGTTGCTTTTTGAATGCCCCTTTGGAATCTGATTGCACCCTTCTTTCAGGTAACGTTTTCTGGATCACAGCAACCATCTGTGTGAAAAACGTATCTCCTCATTTCAGCTCTAGTTCTTTTGATGGTTGTTTCAAACATGTGAGCCGTGGCACACCGCCCGCCTGCCAGAGGAAACAATTGCGACCAACTTGTCCTAACAAAGCCCCCTGTAAATTTGAAATGCTTGGTAGTTAAGTGATCTTGTCTAGAATCTCAACCTTGGAACATGCCAATGGTAGTGCAGCTGTTGCCCTCCCAGACCTACAGGTGTACTCTCACTTCCTGCCCTGTTGCCCTGGGGCAATGCAGTGTGCACTGAACATGCAAACTGCAGGGTGTTACTTCCTCGCAGGCCCAGCACACCTGGGGTAAACTGACCCAAATGCGGGCTTCTGCCACATGCATCTCTCGATCAGGCAGGCCCCAGTTAATTTATTTCTATCTCTGCAAAGGAAGCTGCAGAGATCAAGTGAAGTTGCAGGGAGGCTGCCCCAAAATATATAGAATTATAAACATATTTTGGAAGATTCCTCTCCAAGCCCCTCATATCAAAATCAGTCCAGATCACACGTCTTTACAGAACAGGAACAGACTATTCAGTCCTACTGGTCTGCGACGGTATTTATGTTGCACACAAGCATCCTTCCACCCTACTTTATCTCACCCGATCAATGTATTCCTATTATTCTTTCTCCCTCATGTTTTTATCTAACTTTCTCTTGTCTATGCTCTGCGCCACAACTATTCTTTGTGGTAGCGAGTTCAACATTCTGACCACTGTCTGGGTATAAAAGTGTCTGCTGAATTCCCTCATGGCTTTTTAAGTATCTTATATTATCTTATAAATCTTATATTATAAATATAATATTTATACTATAAATACCAGCAGGGTGGCACAGCGGTTAGCACTGCTGCCTCACAGCGCCAGGGACCCGGGTTCGATTCCCGGCTTAGGTCACTGTCTGTGTGGTGTTTGTACGTTCTCCCCATGTCTGCGTGGGTTTCCTCCCACAGTCTAAAAGATGTGCTGGTTAGGTGCATTGACCCGAACAGGCGCCGGAGTGTGGCGACTAGCGGAATTTCACAGTAACTTCATTGCAGTGTTAATGTAAGCCTTATTTGTGACTAATAATAAATAAATTTTAAACTTTAAATCTTATATTGTGGCCGCTACTTTTGAACTGGCTCCACAAGTGGAAACAGCTTCTCGAAGTCCAAAGATGTGCGGGTTAGGTTGATTGGCCAGGTTAAAAATTGTCCCTGAGATGTGTAGTTAGAGGGATTAGCGGGTAAAATATGTGGGGGTAGGGCCTGGGTGGGATTGTGGTCGGTGCAGACTCGATGGGCCGAATGGCCTCCTTCTGCACTGTAGGGTTTCTATGATTCTATGACATGTACCCTATCAAATCTCTTCATTATTCTTCTGTATTTTAAGAGGACACCTCTCAGCCTTCTCTTTTTTAAAGAGCTCCAGCTTGTTCAATCTTTCCTGATAGATGCAAACTCTCAGTTCCGGTATCATCCTTGTCAATCTTTTCTTACACCTTCTAAACTGCCTCTCTATTAAGGAGACAAGAGCTGGGCACAATATTCTCTGATGGTGGTCTAACTAAGGTTATGCCAAATAAAATAAGAGAAGGCTATTCTAGATTATAAAATTATGTGCAAGATATGAAAATAGCACTACAATTTGAATAGAGCGCTTGCGTGCATGTATGTGAATCATTCACAATTTAAAAAAAATATCTAATTATTGTATGGTAATTTTGCTATTAACACTTCGCTATGCAGTCTTCATTTTGTCACATTTCTCTGGCAAAATATGCACTGTTTGCAAAGTCACAGTCTGGTGCAATTAGCCTTTTTATACTGATAATCAATAGCATTCTGTTGGCAAACACACCCAGTCATGCAAGTCTCCTCACTGAATAACACTATGGTTCTAAATTAATGTTTGTGCTGGGAAAGAGATGGGAAACCAGCCAGAGATTCCCGACTGCAGAGTAAACAACCATTGGAACTCACAGTGTACAGAATGGTTGGAAACATGTTCTTTGAGAACTGTGCTGACCAGTTTCGTAAGATCTTCCACATAAATGGGGCTTCTTAACCACTGGCTTAGTGGAGCGCGGGTTTCTATTTGAACTTGGGTCCCACAAGTCTAGACTGGTACACAGAATTAAAAAGCATCAGAAAGATGAAATTTCCTTGATGTGAAAATGGAGTAAAACAATTCAAGTTGTTCAATCAATAAAGGCTGCCCCTCTCAATAAGTTAATCAGAATAACTCCAACAAAATTTGAGTTTAATTATTATTCTCTTCATGCAGTTTTCATCAAGGCTTAAATTGCGACATGAATCGGGGTGCGTTTCCAACAAAAGTTTCCTTTATAAAATGATGTTAACAGGAGTGAAGCGGGGATATCTGAGGGGTGCAGAAGAGATGGGGGGGTGAGTAGTATCAGAGAGTGTGCAAGGGTGGAGGAGCCTAAATTATTCACAGCTGCAGTTTTCAACAGCACTGGCACTAGCACTATGCGAACTCACGTAGACACCGAGTGCCATCCTGAAGTAAATAGGGGGGGAAAAAAAATCACACACACGTACACCACACGGACACAATCACACAGCCATAAATAAATGGGAACGTCAAATCCATTGGCATGTCCGAGATGTATGTTTTCCTCTCCTCTTGCAGAAGGACGTCAGTTCTTAAAATTAAAAAAAAACAGCTGTGTTGTGTCCAGTTTGGAAGTGCTTCCATGTTCGTTACATTTTACAAGACCTCCTCCCCATCATGTACAAACATATCGGCAGGAGAGGGTAGACTGGACTGCATGGGAAGTTTCAAATTTATAATGGGTTCCACAAAAAATGTTCCTGGTGTTCATCTCCAAGGTTATTGCAAATGATGTGGTGGAGAATATTTCAGGTCTTTCCGTTCGTTCACTGCTCTTCCTTTGATTTGTCTAATACACGCTGCCAGTACTTCCCCGAACTGTCTTTATTAACGCGAATCTGGCTTGTGAATATTAACAGGTTATTTTTCATTGGTCGAGGTGAGAAGCATCAATTAAATCTCTTCTCAGGCAAACTATCAAATATGCACCACCCCTACAGGGTGAAACCATACAACATCAATCAGTCTCAGGATCAGCTCTTGGACTAGTTTTCATTGAACCTCCCCATTAATTGGCCGAGGCTTTTAATTGGGGTCTTAAATTTTCAGAGATTACATGGCTGGGGTGGGAAGTGTAGGTATTTGGGAGGCACACAGTTTCAACTGTGCAGAGCTAGCTGGCTGGACCATTTGGGTTTTTCTTAAGTCATCGCTATTCCTGCACCCCCTCCCTCCAGCAATGTCCGCAAAGCCATGCTGCCCCGACCCCTCCATTGTTAACACATCATGGATTAAGTTTTATGCTGTTTGTACATGACAGAAAAAAATAAGACATTTCTTCATCTCTTATGCTCACTGCAATAACAGCAGGACATAATTAGATGGGCAGAATGATGATGTGGCTGGAAGTCTCCAAGAAACAAATAGACCGGATTTTTTAAACTTCAAAAACAAAATCAAGAATACCAGCCACAAACTAATTAAAGCTTCCATGTTACCCTAAGTGACAGCTTCAGTCGCACAACTCTTGGGCAGTGTCTCGTTATGGTTTCATACATCACCCTCATTTCTTCAGAGCATGTAATTTAAATATTGGGAAGACCAAAGTCCTTGTCCTCCCTCTCCACCCACAGACTCCATTCCCTGGCAACTGGCTCCACCCCATCTCTCCCTGGTCACCGTCTCAAGCTGAACCAAACTTTGGCGTCCTATCTGACCCTGAGCCCAGGTTCAAACGCTACATCCTTTCATCATTAAGACTGCCTGTTGCTAATTCTGTACCTTTTGTCATTAAAGCCCTCATCCGTGTTTCTGGCACTTCCAGACGACTATTCCAATGCCCGAATAGCGGGCTCGTAACGTGACTCACTTATGCTTGCTCAAAGTGACATACATTCATATGCAGGGAAGGACCCACTTTCTGCAAACCAAAGGAATATGTTAAAGCCTTGTACCTTTTTTGAATTACCCAGGGGTTGGGGAGCCTTTAATTCCCAGTTGCTTTCTTCAAGGCAATGCCTTTGTCAATCAGATTTAATGCCTCAACCAATCAGCACCCTTTTCTCCTGTAATATAAATTGTGGTGATCATTTGAAATTTGGCATTCCTGCTTTTGTCCTGATGAGTGCAAGATGAAAAGCTTTGGCGACATTTCTCTCTTTTCAGCAATATTCAAGACAAAGTTTTACCACAGAGTGAGTGGAATCATTTTTCCAACCTGGAAGCAGGAACGAGAGGCCAGTCACCTTGGTGCAGTCTTTCTCAACAGCCTCACCATCTCAGGCAGACATTAAAGTCTATCACCCAGGGCAGGACATGGAATGAGCAGCCCATATCATGGAAACTTTACACATCTAGGGGGCGATTCTCCTATCATGACCCGCAAATTTTCTGGCGGGTTGGGTTGGGAGATGCGCGTGCCGGCCATTTCGCGGGATTCGGGCATGCGTTCCCGACTCATGTGTGTCTCCAGAGCCGGAGAACAGTCACAGTCAGGACCGTGCTGGAAACTGGCAGGAAGAGAGGTAAGTGATTTAAATCTTTTTTTAATGTATTTTAAATCTATTTTAAACATGATTTTGGGGCCCGGCACCTCCCACCCCACCAGGTGTATTTCACTCCCGCGGGGTTTAGAGTAGCTCCCCACGTTCGGGGAACTAGCAGGAGACTCCACTGGAGTGAAGGGGGGGCAATCGGGGCCCCCCAGGGGGTCGGGCGGTGGGGGGAGTGGCGCTCTCTGGGCATGGGCACCCTGGCAGTGCCAGCCTGTGTCCCCTGCACTGCCCAAGGGTAAAGTGCCCATGTCTAGGAGGGGGTGTGCCTCGGAGGAAGGGGGTTGGTCTGTTGGGGGGGAGGTATCGCCAATGCTTGTGAGCGGGGGGCTGGCCTGGGAATTGTGGTGGGGGCCACAATCGGGCCATGGTGGTGTCAGGAAGGTCAGCACTGCGAGGGTCCCAGGCTGGCCAACGATTGACGGGGTGACTGACAGATTGGAGCCACTGCGCATGCGCAGAGTTCGGGAGCTGTCAGCCTCTGGTGTGAAGAGGCCCCTCGGTTTTTAATGATATTCATGATTGGGACCTCTGCAATGCACAGAGTGCGGAGATTCAGGTCTGAAGTTGCCCTGAAAAAACAGTCATGATCTAGACCAGTTTTCTCACCAATTCAGCACTTTTGGGAGAATCGCCCCCCTAGTGTCCTGTTTTAATATTTAAACCAGCTTGAGCCATGTATATGTATGTAAAAGCCCACAATATTACCTGATCAGCAGAGTGATTCTCCCCAATATTCTAAGCCGTTATTATTCCTCAAGCAACACGACTAAACAAAAAAATCTATTTGGTCTTCATCACAGTTGCTGTGTATAAACTGGCTGTTGGTTATTTCCTTCCATTATAACAGTGACATTATAACAGCGCTTAAAAAGCACTGCTCAAGTCCAATATTCTTCGGTACTGTTTGATTCAAATTGGTCATCTTGTCACAACAGGCTGACAAATGGTTGGGGGAGGCCAATCATCACACTCTCATAATAGGATGTCTTTGGCCCATCTATCTTCATCAATGATCTTATTCATAAGATCAGAAGTGGGGATGTTCTCTGATGATTTCCATGTGCAGTACACCTCAGTTTAACTCCTCAGATAATGAAGCAGTCCATCCCTGCAGGTATAAAGGCCAGGTCAACAATCTGACTTGGGCAGATAGTGGCAAGTAGTATTTATGCCACATAAAAGCATCAAGCAATGATCGTATCCAACTAAAGACTGGATTTATCCACACTATGATCGCTGAATCACCCACCAACATCCTGGGATCATCACAATCAAAAACATAACTGGATCAGCCACATAAATACCATGGTAATAGGAACAGGTCATAAGAACATAAAGGACAGGAACAGGGATAGGCCAGTCAGTCCCTTGAGCCTGGTCTGCCATTCAATAGGATCGTAACTGGTCTGATTGTGGCTCAAGAACAATTTCCTACCTTCCCCCTCATAACCTTCACTCCCTTTTCTAACTCATTCTTGAACATCTTCAGCTGAGTTTTCACACATCCTTAAGAATCATGCATCACAGAAGGAAGCCATTCAACACTCTGCATGTGGGCTGGCTCTTCGAAAGAACTATCCGATTTATTCCACACCCATTTCCTTGCAGACATTTCCCGTTCAAGTACTTATCTAATTATCTTTTGAAATTCACTATAGAATCTACTTCCAATGCCTTTTCAGGCACTGCACTCCAGATCATCACAACTCTTCGATTAAAGAAACAAGAAATGAATTTCCTCTCTGGTTCTTTTCCAATTACCTTTAATCCGCGTATTCTGGTTACCGATCACTGGCACTATTTTGGCAATCAAAAACCCTTCCTAATTTTAAATTAAATATTAATTAAATCTCTATTAAATCTCCTCTCGATTTTCTCTGCCCCAGCAGAACAAATAACAGGAGCTTGAGTTTCTCCAAGTAACAGAAGTATTAACACAATTGAATCTAAATATCTAATGGAAAAAAAATCAAAAAACGTCAGCAACAAGTAACGGTAACAGCAACAACACAACATTTCATGTTGTGCCGAGCATGGGCTTGTTTACTGGAATGGTCTGTGATCTTGGATGTGAAGAAATTACTGCACAAAGATCTAACAATGACAACTTGTATTTAAAGGATGAGAATTTCAAAATTGAGGCACTGCTTAGCCAGAAGCCAATGTGGGCCAGTGAGTACAAGTGTGACAAGTGAATAGGACTTGGTCCGAGTAACGACAGGGCAGCAGAATTTTGAATTCTCTCAAGTTTACCACAGGTAGAATATGCAAGGCCAGCCAAACGTTTGCTGTAACAGTTAAATCTGGAGGTTAACTAAGGCATGAATGAAGGCTTCAGTTGCAGATCAGCTGGACAGAGTCCAGGCGATGTTATGGAGATAGAAATAGGCTAAAACCTAACAGCATCTGCAAGAATACAACATGCTTGTACTGAAGACCATGTTCCAATGGTATTTCTGACTGAAATTCCTCAAATCAAAAAGTAAAAACTGTTGTTTGTACAAGTTTGCTCCTGAACTCCGTCCTATCCTTTCAGTGACAGCTTTAGTCATTTTCAAATGTTTCCACTCATCCTTAAAATTATTTTCAATACTGAGCAAATCAATGGTAGACATGACTGAGAGAAGAAACCATCAAAGAGTCAGAGGCACACACACATTCCCCCCCTCCCCCCTGCAGGAAATCCAGGCAGAGTGTGGTGTCTGATGACAGGGTAGTAGCTGGTATGCAGTACGTCAGCTCCAAGACTCAGTGTTTTGTACATTATTAATCAGCTGAGATATCACATAAGAGCCTCATTTTAGCACAAAGCTAGGTTAATACAGTACATATACCTCACTACAAATGATGTAGGAACAGGTCCTTAAGGATTGTCTCTGATGAGTTTGGATCATTGAACAAAATCTTTGTCCAGCCAGTTCTGGAAATGCAATGAGCCAGCAGGTCACAAATTATCGATTGGAGAGCTGGTCAGTGATTGTGACAACAAGAACAAAGCATTTTCTTTCGTGCTATTGGTTTCTTTTTGTCCTGCCATGAGCAGAGTTGAGAACCTGGTTTACTCATAGGAACGAGCCTCAGTTTTGAAACACAATGGCCTCAGAGCAAGTGTCAGCCCAAAGTGGATATCAGAGAAAGGGAGAACAAGTCACAGAATTCAAACACCACAATGCTGTGGAGTTTTCTGATAACAACATCTTGATTGGTAGCTCTGTTTTGAGGTCCAGCAATATTTTTACATTTCCTTTGGCCCAGTTTTGATTCGGAAACTGCATCTCAGGTTGCTTTGAAGCACTCTAAAGTCAGTGACATCAAAACTCCCACAAATGGATCATGCAATTGGAATGGGATTGACAATGGAATGCACGATTCCAGGAGCAGAAAATTCCCCCGCAATGAAACTTCACGACAGCTTTTCAGGGACTTTGTGTCAGGATAACTCACAAGTATAGCATAGCAGTCAGGACTGTGTTATTTTTTGCCGTTTCAAGGTAGAATAGTTAATTACTGTAAATCACTACTGTGTCATTGCTGCTATTTATTTATCCATTCACTTTGTTTAGTAGTTTACAACAAAACCAATGGTTTTGTGCTGGCTTTTGAAGTCAAAGGAGATCACGCAGGCATGAATTATCTTCCAATTATTGTTCGATCATCAAAAATGTAAAAACAAATTGAAGAGGATCTTTCTGACTTTTGAGTTAAAAATATGCCTCTTTTACAAAGCTGTAGTGAGAGTTGGTTTGACAGTTTGGTTAAGGAATTAATCTGCATTTTCAGTACGCTGATCATCACCCTGCAGGCAACAAACAGGACAGAAAATTTACACTGCAGAAGGAGGCCATTCAGCCCATTATGTCTGTGCCGGCTGATAAAGAGCAATCAGCCTATTCCCACTTTCCACCTCTTGGTCTGTAGATCTGAAGGCTACGGCACTTTAAGCGCATATCAAAGTGTTTTGTAAATGCAATGAGGTTTCTACCTCAGCCACACTTTCAGACAATGGATGCCAGACCCCCACTGCCCTCTGGCTGAAAGATATTCTCCACAACTCCCCTCTAACCCCTTTGACAATTGTTTTAAGTCTGTGCCTTTTAAACCACATTTCTCTCCGTCCCCACCTCACATCCAACTAAGAATGTACCAACATCATTGGCTTAAAAAGTCATCACTTTAATAATAATAGCTCTAATAATCAGCTAGAATGCGCTATGACTTGAACCACATAAGCTGTTGTTCTTTAAAGGAGGTAGTCACACAGCCTCCGTATGTATTGTCAGAGCCTACCCTGTGAACATTTACACAGCTTGTGTTACAGTCAGAGGTGAACAAGGAGATTGAAATGATGAATAGAAGTCAAAGATTTTGCAGCGTCATCCCAAACCCTGAGCTATTTGACTGCGTTGGAAAATTCCCCCAATGTGCCAATGCATACGCTATGTTCATACATACTTCGTACTGTTTGACAATATTCACTGGGATGGCTGACTCACTCAAATGGGTCATGCAATTGGCAGCGTGATGCATGATTCCAGGAGCAGGACAATTCCACGCAATCTGCTTCCCCTCTGCACGGACGGGAATAACCGACCTTAGGCCAAGATGCAACAGCAACATCAGCCAAATTGAGTTGTTGCACATCAACTGGAGAGTAATTGACAAAGGGCGCAGCATGCTCGAGAGTCAAGCTCGGCAGATATCTCCGGAGTGTGAAACAGCGAATCAGTCAAGGGCAATACAGTCTGCCAGCTTCGCTTAGCACTCTAGATGGATGGTTTTCTCTTAACTACAAGTAAAATGGGATGTTGTTGGGAAGGAAATGCCAAAATAAAAATGCTTAAATTATAATTTTATTGATATCAATAAATTATTCAGTCTATTGCTTCACACTGGGCAATATACAAGAGATTTTTAAATTGACTTCATTTATAGAGTACCTTATCAAATAGTTCACAAATATTTTAAGGCACTTTATATACAGGAAATTACAAAGCAGAATGGTTATTACATAGATGAACAGCAAGGTACCACAAACAGCACAGACATCAAGGCCCTTTAGTTGAGGCAGACAGCAGGAGAATTTGTTGCTCTTGTTGAGGTAGCGCCACAAGATATTTAACACCTACCTTAAGTGGCAGATGTGGCATTTGCTTAACATTTCATCCAAAGGATAGCAACTCTGAGAATGGAACATTCTCCCATTAGCTATGACATCAGTCCAGTTTACGTGCTCAGATCCTACAACAAACCCATAATTGAGAATACCATCAATGTAGCCAAACTGATACTCACTGGTTACTGTTATCCCTTATAGAAGGAAAGGAGTTCAATTTCCATAACATGTTTCATGTGCCAGCCATGTCTAACACTGAGCTCTGGTTGGCACACTGACTCATAAACATATTGCTGAAAGCAGATTGGGACGGAGGTCCCTGCCTGGCCTGCCAACAGCTAGCTCCAATTGATTAGATGTTTTCTTCAAATCCAATCATCATTATCGACTGCCCTCTGCTGGGATCATGAAGATCTCCAGAAATTAAAGAGTAAATCCTTCTCAAGTTCTCCATAGAGTACATAATAGTCCTTACCCTCCAGCTTGCTTTTGCTGTGTTACCAGGAAAAGGAATTCTCCCTTAGTCTTTCGCAGAGTATACCAACCCAATGTTCTGGCTTGAACTATTCTGTGTAATGTTACCTGAAGAGATTGAAAAGCATTTTGCACTTGAACTTTGTGCCAAAACTTGTATTTCGGCACTCATGATTCCAAGGTGGTCTCACCATGTGAGACAGACCTGTGCCTGCTAGAATTTCACCCTCATATTAAGTAAGCCAACACACTCGTTCAATTGTGCCACTAGGCGTTTTGCATGATTTAGTGCGCGGAAGAGCATTTCACACACCCGACATTACACTGCACCGAAATCCTCATCAGCACATCATGTCAGCCATGGCTCAGCTTGGAGCACAAGGTTTCAGGTTCAAGTCCCACTGCAGGGATTGTGCATAGAAATCAAAGCTGACATTCCACCGCAGTACTGAGACTCTCAGATGAGACATTAAACCGAGGCAGCAACCGGCATTCATAACAAAGTAAAAAAATTGATAGCACACACTGAAGTAAATAAATGTGATCTGATAGCCATTTTGGAGACTTGGTTGCAGGAAGGCAAGGATCGGGTCCTGAATATTAAGGGGTACATGACATTCAAGAAGAACAAGAAGCTAAGGAAAGGTGATGGGGTAGCACTGGTGATCAAGGATAGCATTGGTGCAACAGTTAGAGATGACCTTGGTTCTGGAGATCAGGATGTGGAATCGGTTTTGGTGGAGATGAGGAATTGTAGGGGAAAGGAGTGGTCTACTGACCCCTTAACAGTAACCACAATGCAAAGCAAGAAGAAATATTGACTGTTTGTGATAAAGGAACAACTATAATCATGGGTGACTTTCATCTACATATAAACTGGAAAAATCAGATTGGCAGTAGTAGTCAGGACGAGGAATTCTTCGAATGCTTTCAGAATAATTTTGGGGAGGTGGCAGCACAGTGATATTGTTGCTGGACAGGTAATCCAGAGACTCAGGGTCATGCTGTGAGGGCGCAGGTTCAAATCCCACCACGGTGGATGGTAAAGTCTGAATTTATTAAAAATCTGGGAATTAAAAGGACAATGATGACTATGAAACCATTTCCAATTATCATAAAAATCCACTTGGTTCATTAATAACCTTTAGGGAAGGAAATCTGCTATCCTTACCTGGGTCTGGCCTACATGTGACTCGAGAACCACAGCAATGTGGTTGACTTATAAAATGCCTCAGTGATACATAGAAACATACATAGACAATAGAAGCAGGAGTAGGCCACTCAGCCCTTTGAGCCTGCTCCACCATTCATTATGATCATGGCTGATCACCAAATTCAATATTATGACCACAACTACTTCCTGCGATAGTGAATTCCACATATTCAGGTGAAGAGATTTCTTCTCATCTCAGTCTTAAAAGGTTTACCTCCTATCCCAAACTATGACCCCTAGTTCTGGACTTCCCCACCATTCTTTCTGAATCTACCCTGCATAATCCAGTTAGAATTTTATAATTTTCTATGAGGTTCCCTCTCATTCTTCCAAACTCCAATGAATATAATCATAACCAATTTAGACTCTCCTCATATGACACCCCCGCCATCCCACGAATCAGCCTGGTAAACCTTTGCTGCAGCAAAGGTTTACCAGGCTGATTCGTGGGATGGCGGGGGTGTCATATGAGGAGAGTCTAAATTGGTTATGATTATATTCATTGGAGTTTGGAAGAATGAGAGGGAACCTCATAGAAAATTATAAAATTCTAACTGGATTATGCAGGGTAGATTCAGAAAGAATCTTCTATAGCAAGAGCTTCCTTCCTCAAATAACTTCCTTCAAAGCTGCACACAATAATCTAGGTGTGGCCTCACTAACACCCTTAAGAATTGCCGTAAAACATCTCTATTCCTATATTCAAATCCTCTCACAATGAAGGCCAACATACCATCTGCCTTCTTTACTGCCTGCTATATTTGCATGCTTACTTTCAGTGACTGATGCACGAGGAAACCAAGGTCTCATTGAGTATCCACCTCTCTCAATTTACACCTATTCAAATAATAATCTGCCATCCTAATTTTGCTACCAAAGTAGATAACCTCACATTTATCCACATTGTACTACTGCATGCGCCCACTCACTCAGCCTGTCCAAATCACGCTGAAGCATCCCTGCATCCTCCTCACACCTCACCCTCCCACCCAATGTTTTATCATCTGCAAATCTGGAGTTAGTACATTTAGTTCCATCGTTCAAATCATTAATATATAATGTGAACAATTGGGTCCTAGCGTAGATTGCAGTGGTATCCCACCAGTCACTGCCTGCTAACCAGAAAAAGACCCACTTATTCCGACTCTCTGCTTCTTGTCTGCTAACCAGCTTTCTATCAAGACACTACCTGCAATCCCATGTGCTTTAACTTTAATCTGCTATGTGATACCTTGTCGAGAGCCTCCTGAAAGTCTAAATAATGCACATCCATTGGTTCTCCCTGGTCAACTCCACTGGTCACATCCTTAAGTTTAGTTTATTTATTAGTGTCACAATTAGGCTTACATTAACACTGTAATGAAGTTACTGTGAAAATCCTCTCGTCACCAAACTCTGACACCTATTTTGGTACACTGAGGGGGAATTTAGCATGGCCAATGCATCTAACCAGCACATCTTTCGGATTGTGGGAGGAAACTGGAGCACCCGGAAGAAACCCACGCAGTTCTGGAACCAACCAGAGGGCAGGTTATATTAAAGATCCCATTTCAAAGCAGAGTCCTGGTCAATATTTGTCCCTCGGTCAACATCACAAAATAAAAAGATTGTCCAGTCATTATCACATTGATGTTTATGAAAGTTTGCTGAGTGCGTATTAGCTACCAAGTTTCCGACATTACAACAGTGACCATACTTCAAAAAGTACTTCATTGGCTGTAAAGTATTTTGCGATGACCGGTGGTCGTAAAAAATGCTCTATATACGCAAGTCTTTCTTATTTTTATTGCTTGCACACAATCTCATTTACCGAATAAATCTGAACACTAGCAGAGATCACTTAAGATTTATTATAAGGACCATAGTACAACATAAGTTACACTGCGCCAGAGATAAACACAATACTATAATGTTGCACATACAGTGCACAGTCCTTAGGTCTGTCTACAAACAACAATAAAAAAAGATTAAGCCGAGAACTGACAATAACCAATGTAATCAGATCAGCACGTAATGGTCAGGGCACAAGCAAACAGAATTTTACATCAAGAAGAACATAGTCACACAAAGGGCACGAGAAATTTGGACTCTTACCCAAAAGGCTGCGGGAGCTTGAGGTCAATTGGAACTTCCAAGACTAGGATATTAAGTAATTGTTAAAAAGCAATTTCAATCAATTGAGGATTATGGAGATATAGCAGGGTGCTAAGGTGTAGATCACCCGTGATCTAAATGAATTATGGGGTATAGTCACGGGGCTGAATAGCCTATTTTGGTTACTAAGCCCTCAGCCTACTAATTTCAGGAAATGCATTAATCCAGTTATCTTCTGTTAACTTGACAGTGGAGCATCAGTGGGGTACATGAACACTCATCCACTAATATTACAACAAACTAGAAAGAGTGCAGAAAAGATTTACTAGGATGCTACCGGGACTTGATGGTTTGAGTTATAAGGAGAGGCTGGATAGACTGGGACTTTTTTCTCTGGAGCGTAGAAGGCTGAGGGGTGATCTTATAGAGGTCTATAAAATAATAATGAGGGGCACAGATCAGCTAGACAGTCAATATCTTTTCCCAAAGGTAGGGGAGTCTAAAACTAGAGGGCATAGGCTTACGGTGAGAGGGGAGAGATACAAAAGTGTCCAGAGGGGCAATTTTTTCACACAGAGGGTGGAGTGTGTCTGGAACAAGCTGCCAGAGGTAGTAGTAGAGGCGAGTACAATTTTGTCTTTTAGAAAGCATTTAGACAGTTACATGGGTAAGATGGGTATGGAGGGATACGGGCAAAATGCGGGCAATTAGGGGTTTTTTAAAAAAAAGGGCGGCATGGACAAGTTGGGCCGAAGAGCCTGTTTCCATGCTGTAAACCTCTATGACTAAGTAACTACTAGGCTCAAGAACAGTAAATATTGGAAATTGCACAAAAGGGGGAATTAAGATTTCAGTGAGCTGGGAATCTGTGCTTTGGAGCTGGGAAGTGATGTCAAGGAAGCTTCAATGGCGGAACAGGAAACAGTCTGTTCACGGAAAAGCAACGCTGCAAGCGTGGGTTTGTGGGAGCTGAAACAGAAGCTCAGAACATCGTGAGGCACTATACATTCTTCTGTTCTGCTTTGTGGGGAACTCAGCTCCCTGGACCCTCTGCTGGGAGGTTAAACCAAGTCTAACACAAATCAGTTGACAAACTGTACTGGACACTACTCTGCACTGGACTCATTTCTCTTTTTCACATAGATGCACGCACACAAGCTCTTTATAGAACATGCTGGCCTTCAGTATGTCAAAGAACCTAAGCAGTATTTACTTCTGGCTTTGTTCACCTTCCCAAGCAGCCACTCACACCATCTATAGCACTCAAACAGCAGCTTCCCGCCCCTTCTATTTAAAGCCAGCTTGTCATGTTCCACCAATTCGAACACGGACTCAAAGAGCTTTTATTGCAAGCATTAAAAATGAAATAGTTTGGAGAACTGGGAAAATCACTCAGCTGGCCAGAGGCTGGGAATAGAACTCCTCTTCCTGTTTACATCCCTGAATTGGGACTTGGACAGCAAGAAAAAGACAGTTCATTTTTCACCAGGAAAATAATGGAAAATTACAGCATTGCACAAGAGGCCACGGACAAGTACTACTGAAGAATCTGTTTTATAAATTCTTCACATAGTTGAAAAATATCTGTACTTATTTGGTAAAATAAGAGGCATAGATTTGAAAGGAGGATGTTTTTGTCCTTGCAACAGTTTTAGTGAAAGGAAGAGAAGGCCACACTTGTACTTGTACAGAGTGTACTTGCTCATTTCACTGGCATAATCCAAGGCACTGGGAATTCAAACTCCATGACCCACACTTAAAGGCACAACTTTTACTCCAGAAACAAGGTTGATTGAATAAGTTGTTTTTAAATATAAGAAGCTGAAAGTTTTTTTTTAGAAAATGTTCATCATGAGGTCGTCAACCTTCCATCTGAGGCTCAATTGTTCACTGAGGCTAAATACCAATTACTGCCCTCAGACTCTGTACTGTCCCAGTTCCTAACTGCTCCACACAGAAAAACACTGGGAGATAAGAGGTGAATCACCAAAAAAGCACTGCTGCATGCTAGCCGCCCCCCCCCTCCCCCCTCAGGCAAACAAGTCAGATTATTAACACTCTGGGCGGGATTTAACGGCCTCGCTCGTCCCGAAAACGTAAAATCCTGCCCGAGGTCAGTCAACAGACCTTTCCATGGTCCGCCCCTCGCCTGCTCCCATTCCCTTGGCGGGTGGGGAGGTAAAATTCCAGCCTCACTCTTTGTTATTTTTTCCACGCAGAGGGTTGCAAATTTTTGGCATTCTTCATCCGAGAAGGTTGTGGATTCTCAGTTGTCGAGTGTATTCGAAACTGAAATGGACAGATTCTTGGACACCAAGGGGACGACGGGATATAGGGACAGCACACAAGAGTTGAGGTAGAAGATTACCCTCGTGTTTAACTCATGAGGAATAGCGGAGTAGACCTGGTGGGCCAAATGGCCTACTTCCACTTCTATTATGTTCCTCTATTAGAAGGGGTGGCCAAAAAGTTGGTAAAGTTCATGAGTTTTAATTAAAGTCTTGAAGAATAAGAATGAATTAGAAAGGCAGGCATTATTCAATTAAAAAGCACAGACCAAGTACAAATCAATCGTGCATTATTTCACAATTTATTTCCCTTATAGCTTCAGGCACATTAATATCTGATAAGACATTACACAGGTTTGGAAATAATAGGTAATGACTGTACACTCGAGCAGAAAGAAAGGTGGTAAGGGGAACACGGAAATAATGGGAACAGCACTAGGCCATTTAGCCCCTCAGGCCTGCTGTACCATTCAATTAGATCCTGGCTGATCTGTAAGTGTAAATAAGGTTAAGTGCAGCCTGCATGTCATTAGAATTACAATCGCTCGGCTAACTAATTCAAACCCTGGTTTAATCTTTTTAATATGTAATTAAGAAACCAAGGTTAAGAGGCAAGTGCTGGATGGAACCAAGGTTAAAAAACAATAGAAAGCAACAGCAGTCAGGAAGTGATGATTAAGCTAAGCTTTGGATTTTAGCATAAATGGGAAAAGTGGGAAGGGTGAGGGGCACCACAGAGGAATTTATGGAGAAAATTAGCTATAATAGGAGGCAACGTATTAATTTCAACATTGAGAACTTGGAATCATAGCAATTAGAGAACAGGATGGGGGCCACTGAACTATTCTCAACCCAATTTCTCATTTTCTTTAATATGCTTCCTCTCAAACGCATAGCCAGTTCTTCTTAAATTCTAAAAATAATCTCAGACTGAATTAACACAAATGATACAACTTTCCACGTTGCAATAATCCTGTGTGTGGATGGAACACAATCTCCTAACCTCCTATATTGCACATCTGTTAATCATCCTAAACTTGTGTCTCTGCATTAGCAATTCACAAACCAATAGATCTAGCCCGTCACCATTTCCCATCCCAAAACCTTTCATAATTCTGTAAGCCTCCATTGTATCTCCCTTAATCCTCTCATTTCCATTTTTTAAGCCTTTCTTGGTTCAGTTAGAGGGAACCTGCACTTGAACCATTCAATGAAAATACAAGTTGTTGTTAGAAAGTGGGAAGGGCGGCACGGTAGCACAGTGGTTAGCACTGCTGCTTCACAGCTCCAGGGTCCCGGGTTCGATTCCCGGCTCGGGTCACTGTCTGTGTGGAGTTTGCACATTCTCCTCGTGTCTGCGTGGGTTTCCTCCGGGTGCTCCGGTTTCCTCCCACAGTCCAAAGATGTGCGGGTTAGGTTGATTGGCCAGGTTAAAAATTGCCCCTTAGAGTCCTGAGATGCGTAGGTTAGCGGGATTAGCGGGTAAATATGTGGGGGTAGGGCCTGGGTGGGATTGTGGTCGGTACAGACTCGATGGGCCGAATGGCCTCCTTCTGCACTGCAGGGTTTCTATGATTTCTATTCTATGAAAGGAGTATCTGGCATGACATACTTGGAGAAATACAAGAAAGGTTGGGGTAGAGAAAGGTTAGAGGGATTGGCTAGGGTTTCAGATACTTCCCAGATACAGAAGCAGCATAGAGGATGAGAGTAACAAAATCAGTCGGCACAGAAAGAGACCATTCAGCCCATCGAGTTCATGCCAACTCTCAGCAGAGCAAATGAATCAGTCATATTCCCCCACTCTATCCCTGTAGCCATGCCAGTTTATTTCCCGCCACATGCTCATCCAAATTCCTTTTGAAATGAAAAGTCCACGGTTCTACCACCCTCATATGCAGCAAGTTTCAGATCATTACATATGACTGAGGGAAACATTCTTCCTCGCACCTCCCCTGCATCTCTGGCTCAAAACCCTAAATCTGGGTCCCCTAGTCCTTCTACCATGAGCTAATGGGAATAGGTTTTCTTCATCTACTTTATTCAAACCTGTCATAATCTTCTACACCTCTATCTAATCTTTGCTCCAAGAACAAACTTTGCTTCTCCAACCTAACTTCCCACTCCCCCATCCATGGTGCCACTCGAGTAAATCTCCTTCCTCTGTGTCCAAGAACTCTTGCATCCTCCCTAAATTGTAGTTATCAGAACCAGACACTGTATTCCAGTTTTGGTCTCACCATAAGGGCTCTGGGATGTATGGACAGCAACTCAATGCTGAACTAAAGGTTTTCACCAATAGTTGAGAAAAGTGAAAAGAAGCTGCATTTATATAATGCCTTTCACACACTCAGCCATTTTACACATAGCAAAATTCCACAAACAGCTATCAAATAAATTATATCATCTGTGTTTAATTATGTTGTTTCAGGATTAAATATTAATCAAGACACCCTTTTGTGTTCCTTTGAAATATGAGCTGGGTAGGTGGGGCCTCAGTGTAACCTTTTATCTGAAAAACAGTGCCCCTTCCTCCAGTGGGAAAGGAAGAGAGGAGAGAGGAAAGGGGGAAGACGGATAAGATGGGCAGAAAGAGTGGAAGGGATAAGGGGGAGAAACAAAGAAGGCAGAGAGGAGCAAGGAATAAAGGCAGAAGGAAAAAAGGGAGGAGAATAAAGCAAGGGTGAAATAACAGCACAGGGAACAGAAAGAATGCAGAGAGGGAACGAGGCAGAAGGGGAAAGAGAAGGAAAGCAGAGGAAGAAGTGGGAGGAGGGTTGAAGCGAAAAGAAATAAGCAAGAGGAAAAAGACAGGAGAATGTAGAGAGTAAAGGGGAGGGACAAAATGAGGAGAGAGACAAATAAGATTTTTGCACAATCTAATACTATCAGTGGATATTTTGCTTATTACATTAATGGTTCTAAAGTCTGATGGGAATTTTCAAATTGAACTGCTCTGTGCAATTCTGTGCACAAGCTGCTAGCTTGGATTTTATTGCAGTGACATGATTGCTCACAGACTTGGAATGAAAACCCTGGAGTGGCTTATATTTCAGGGAACATTGCAGTAAAACATTCTGTAACCACATGTTGTTTATTTACTAGGTAACATTAAAAATCCTTTAAGAAAACTTTCGCTTAGACATCAGGTAGAAACGATTTTTGATTTGATTTATTATTGTTACATGTATTAACATGCAGTGAAAAGTATTGTTTCTTGCGTGCTATACAAAGCATACCGTTCATGGAGAAGGAAACGAGGGAGTGCAGAATGTAGTGCTATAGTCATAGCTAGGGTGTAGCGAATGATCAACTTAATGCAAGTTAAGTCCATTCAAAAGTCTGACAGCAGCAGGGAAGAAGCAGTTCTTGAGTCATTTGGTACGTGACCTCAGACCTTTGAATCTTTTTCCCGAAGGAAGAAGATGGAAGAGAGAATGTCCGGGGTGCATGGGGTCCTTAATTATGCTGGCTGCTTTGCCGAGGCAGCGGGAAGTATAGACAGATGGATGGGAGGCTGGTTTGCGTGATGGACTGGGCAACATTTACAACCTTTTGTAGCTCCTTGCAGTCTTGGGCAGAGCAGGAGCCATACCAAGCTGTGATACAACCAGAAAGAATGCTTTCTATGGTGCATCTGTAAAACCTGCAATATCTGTTGGACTTTAACCTGGTGTTGTGAGACTTCTTACTGTGCATCTGTAAAAGTTAGAGAGTCGTAGCTGATATGCCAAATGCTCTGGTGGGATTCACAAGAGCACGAGGGAGGTTTCTCAATTAGCATATAAAACTAAATTCTGTTATTCCTGGAAATTACTTTCCATGATGTGAGGCTATTCTATATGAGTAAAAACACGGTGTTCTTCTGCACACGTATAATTGCTCAACGCATTTCTACGCAGTCCACTAAATGACACAAGTCAGGCACACAGTCACATAGGAAGCGGTGAGGTGGTGGAGGGACACTGGGCGCAAAGCAGACAGAAGCCAGGGGATCTAAATCATCCCATAACATCTAGGGTGGAGAAGTAAAGAAAAATGCTCCTTTCAACTCTTCCCCAGCCAGAAGTATGTATGATGTCAGAAACATATCACCACATACTGTACAAGCCCAATGTGGTAGCAGATCGTTACTGGAAGGTTTAAAGATCCAGTGACCCCCCTAAGACCCAATATTACGAACGGTGGCTTTTGAAATTAAAAATCTATTCAACTCTAGAATCTTGTACGTCAGCTTGGAATGCCCTTTGGAATTTGTAAGAAAGTCAGGAAAGATTGTCAATTGAAGTAAAGCTAGTTGCAGAATCCTGGAAATCATGGAAATGGTTTTCCCTGTGAGGTTATCCTGTGCCTATCCGACTAGTTTTTCTGACAATTATTGATCAAAAACCACAACTTTACAGCTAATACTGTATCCTTAAAAACTGGCCAATTCCCAAAAATATGTTTTAACATATATACTGTAGAAGTTTTAAAATGACTGTTTGAAAGCAATTGTGGATAAGGATCCCTCAATAGAGGTATCAGAAAGCTGCCCCCTGTTGCTAAATCTGCTTTCAACTGATTAGCTAGCTGCTGGGCCAGTACAAGCCGTTGCAAACATGTCACACACTTAATGTGATTGCATTGAACCATTAGTAATATTAGTAATATTCAGCTTTTGTTCTGAAGTAGTTGTCTGTCACCCACTCACTTTAATGCTACAAGCAGAATTCAGCATCACCTATCGGTTACAGTCACTGCAACAAACCCCAATAGGTCAATCCACTGTGATACATTAACAATGATGTGGAGATGCCGGCGTTGGACTGGGGTAAACACAGTAAGAAGTTTAACAACACCAGGTTAAAGTCCAACAGGTTTATTTGATAGCAAAAGCCACACAAGCTTTCGGAGCTGCAAGCCCCTTCTTCAGGTGAGTGGAAGAAGGGGCTTGCAGCTCCGAAAGCTTGTGTGGCTTTTGCTACCAAATAAACCTGTTGGACTTTAACCTGGTGTTGTTAAACTTCTTACAATACATTAACAAGCCAAACATCAAAGGAAGATCTTGGGTTCAATGTATCTCACTCAGAGACAGAGAGACAGGGGGTGTAATCATAATTGCTCCGAATGTTCCTGAGTTTGGGAGAAAAAAAACAAAGGTCCCTGTTCTGAATGACTGATGAAGCCAGCACTCCATTCTGAAAATGCACATGTGTGCTCAACCAAGTGGAAACAGGTCATTTGTGGTTTTGATGGTAGTCAGAAGTGGTTCAGGGGGAAGACTGAAATGAGAATATGTTGCATCTCCACCTGTACAGATCTATGGTCCAACGCATTGCACTTATAAAGGCAGAAACTAGTGTAAGGCATTTGCATAAGATGACAGAAGCTTTTGAAAATCTGGAGGTTGGAAAAAGAAACATTGCAGCATGCTGCAGAAAGATTTGAAAATCGAGTGTCAACAATAACCTACGTTAAGATATTTCCCCAATAGAAACTTGAACTTAAAGCCATCACTTGACCCTCTCTCCCCCTGCTTAGTCAGCCTGTTTAGAACACATTATGTAGAATACACAGCATTGGTTCAATTTATAACTACTGAACAATTAAACTTCAAGAGCTAATTTTCCGACACTGAAAAGGTTAGGCAAATATGGATTATACTTCCTGCACAATTGGCTGTGGCACTCTCATGACACTTATAAAAACTGGAAAATGCTGATCTATAAAGGCTGATACACAAGTTGACAAATATCAGCAGTTATTCAAAACAGCTACAAAGCTGGTCCTGCTCTCTCATCCGAAGTGCAGTACAGGGTGCTAGCATTTCCCTTTTCAGTTTTGTCAACGCTGTGGTTGGTGCTCATCTCCACCTGGCTGGCCACATAGTGAAAGTTGGGTTAACACTCACCCCCACAAAACAACAGCCTTTGCTCACCTGCTCCAGTGGTTAACCTTCTGCCAATTATTGATCTTCGACAAACAACTGAAAAATTAGGGAGGTTCCAAGGACCTGAGTTTTGAAGGATGCAAAGGTGGCAGAGGCTGGGGGGAATTAAGGGGTTCCCACTTTCAGCTTGCCATGCAGGTAGTAAAGGCAGCTGCAGGCTCATAGAGTCATAGAGGTTTACAGCATGGAAACAGGCCCTTCGGCCCAACTTGTCCATGCCGCCCATTTTTTTTAAAAACCCCCAAGCTCATCCCAATTGCCCGCATTTGGCCCATATCCCTCTAAACCCATCGTACCCATGTAACTGTCTAAATGCTTTTTAAAAGACAAAATTGTACCCGCCTCTACTATCTCTGGCAGCTTGTTCCAGACACTCACCACTCTCTGTGTGAAAAAATTGCCCCTCTGAACACTTTTGTATCTCTCCCCTCTCATCTTAAACCTATGCCCTCTAGTTTTAGACTCCCCTACCTTTGGGTGGCGATACCCCAGAAAATCAAATAAGCTGTGGATGTTATCAAATTTCACCTCTGAATAATGGCCACTAAGTGCAGTTACTCGAGGGTGAGCAATACCAGTGCGATGCAACCAGCAATAATCGATGTTTTCAAGAACGGAGGGATGAAAATGCACAGAAAATGAAAAGCACATAGGTCTTGAATTTGTGCCTGCACAAGTTGGATATTGCCTGCAGGTTGAAACACAGGGCAAAGTTTTTGAGGAAACATAACTGTCCTGTCTCAAATCTGTTTACAGCTTTGTCATGGCGCAGTGTTGCACGTCCCTTCACAATCACATTGGACAGATAACAGTGGATTGGACCCATTGTTGGGGCAAAAATCTTTTGTGCTTTTATTTCTCTTACATTCAAACCATCAGCCATGCTCATCTTTCTCGAAGACATTTTTAAGGAAAGGGAAGATGGATTTTTGATTGCTACACAAAACAGTACAACTGATAGCTGGAAAAGAGAAAACACAAACTAGAGGTTACCTGTGCAACCATATGAATAGCTTTGAACTACCTTAACCAATAAGTTGTTTATGTGCAGTCAATGTGGCTCTTGGTTTACGAGCAGGTTTGACTGAACGGTAATGAAGGACAGCTTGTGGTGGGGTTCATCATAATAGGGCAGATTCTGCAGCACTGAAGGGCAAAAGTATCCATCTCCTTAGATTTCTTCAAGTTCTGTGGCAAATCCTTACGGAACTTGGGTTTCCCTGAAACATGCCCATGAACCAGGAACAACTCAGTTGCTTTTGAGCTTATGTTTCTCAGGTCATCAGTTTGAATTTTGTGTGCCTTGACATTTAGAGAGGTCTGCTCCATTGTTGGTGAATAAATCCTAAATCCTAATACCCTGATCTGTCAGCTCCAGCAGCTCAAGATGTATGCAAATTTAAGAGAACATTGAATTAAACTTCCAGTGTGGTACTCACTCCAGACTCCATGATGCCCTCAGTGGCCTACAAAGGAAACAACTTGAACACTCTTGAGATGAGACACTTGTTATAAGCCTCAAAAAGAACATTTGCTTTCATAAAACGGAAATACAAGCTGTTATCATTCTGCTTCTACCTCCTCCTTGGGCTGTGAACTGCAATGCCAATTATAAACTACTTGATTGTGCGGAAGCAAATACCATTTATTTGTCAACACAGGGTGGATAAACTGGCTTCAGTGGATAGAGAGGCATGTTGTATTATTGTTAGGTCATGTAAAAGCACAACAACTTCACTGCATGAGTCACTTGACACCTACATAATCTCTGTCTCATCTTCAAAAGGAAGATTAATGCAGGCAGCAATCAATATAGCACAGCTGCATATTTGGGACCGGGCCTTGTGCAATATTTAAACTCTCTGATTCATCTCGTGCAGATTGAAATGCACGTGGAATAAGCTGAACAAAGATAGCCAGATCACTCCCCAGCTAAATGTGACATTGCATAACAAGCACATTGTTAGAAAACGTGCAGTTTATCTGATAGCACACAGGAGTTTCCCAACCTTTCCTGCATCATCTTTGTTATTTGCTTACCAAGCTCTTCAGGCACTGAATGGAAATTAGAGCGATTGTGAGTGACACTATGTAATAAAACCATACGTTCCCCTGATAGACATCACCCTAAAAGGAGTTCAGGTACTGCACTCTGAGATCAGTCAGATGAGAAGTTAAACTGAAGCTATGTCTCCTCTCTCAAGTCTTGAAGAAGAAAGACTTGGCAAAGTGTTTCGGGACATCCTGAGGTAGTGCAAGTCCTTTTTTACTTTGAGCGCTCCAGTGGACAGTGCAGCAAACAGTATCACCGAAACTTTGATTATTTTCTGTAATCCAGGTAGGGAGGCAAAGCCACTTCAATTTTTGACAAAACAATTTCAAGGAAACTCCTTACTACTAGCAAAACATTTCCTAAGTGCATTGGGTATTGTCAAATCTTCTATTCTATTCTCACTGTTTCCAGTGAGTTGTGAGCAGTGTATCAAGGACCCAGAAGGAAACATACAGACTTATGAATGACTTGCTCATGCCTCTCAGACACATCTCAGAATGCTTCATGTGCAATAAATGCTTTGACTGGTGTAGGCAAACGTGGTTCCAGTTGACACACAGGAAGATCCCAAAAATACCAAATGGAGTGGCTGACCCATTTCACTTGATTTATTTGGGTACCTACATGGCTCACTAAGGATAAACAAAATCTAGTGTCTATCAGAATCTCTCCTTTAAACGCTCCTGCAACCAAAAACCCTTCTCAGTTCCCCATATCCATGTACATTTAATAACATTGCAAAGAATAGACAATCTTGAAGTCTCACTTAGAATCAAAGCAGCACCACACACAGACACACACACACAGACACACACACGCACACACACACTCTGATGGATGGACAGATTGGATAAAATCCTCAGTTCTTTAAATATAGCCGTCTGACATTGAGAGGTTAGCTGGCACAGGTGACAAGTGTTGTGTAACTGTTTTCCAGGAATTATTTTTTAAAATTTCTACATCAGTGCCAAGAACACCACAGTGCTGCAAAGGTATCGTCAACTTCTGGGAATCTATCCATACAGCAGAAGCCTGCTACTTCATCCCACTGACAGCGCACCAGGAAGCACTGGCACACCAAACACTAAACCATCACTTCACCGTTTCCACCCCCCCCCCCCCCCCAACCCCACTGCCCCACTCCAACGCATCACCTCACCACATCCCCCCGTCCCCTCATAATAAAAAAATTCCCTCCTTAATTTTAATCTCAGTGAAACAGAGGGAAATGTGCAACAGATCCATTTGTGCTATGCCTTTTCTGCTGCATTTTTGTGCCAAATTTGTCCTGGGTAACAGCAGACAGAAAAAAAAACACAATTTAGAAGTTCACATGTGGTGCTTGCTCCAAAGCACAAGTGGATGGCTCTGCTTGTTGATGTAGCGCTGCCATTCCATTCCCAAAATCGCCAGCCTGACAGCAGTGGGGAGCGGCGCATCAATCCTCCCCCACCTCCCCAAAGAGTACAATAGCTGGCAACTCGAGTTGGTGGGTTCAATTTTCACCACCGTCTGCACTCCCCATCCCTCCCTAACCCAAAGGCCTGAATGCCAGGGCAACCTGCTACCCTGCTTGAAATCAGCTAATTTAACGCAACCCTGGGCCTTCTGGTCTGTACCATGTCATGTGCAGTCTTTCTCAATAGAACTACTTCAGGGGGAACACTTCAGTTTCAAATTCACCCACTGTACAGGGAGAAAGAAAGAATCCAAGGATCAGAAATCCCCTAGCTGCTGTTGTGAAATTCAAACTTTGCATTTGTGAAAATGGGGGAAAATGTATTGCTTCCAAATCAATTACTGCAGCAGTGAGAGAGAAAAAAAAGTGCGACCCTAATCAAACTAGAAAAGCACTACAAGCTCAGTATAAACTTCACTCAAAATCCTCTCCAAATGCAACACGACATTCAGCCATCCCATTCCCTGCTTATCTCTTGGAAATCATATAGTGGTTATAAAACTAAATCTGAAAGCTTTCAAACTCTTTTAATGTGCTTGGTTCACCAAGGAAGAAAAATCATTCTACGCACATGTCCTCCTGGGGCTCCGTCAGCTACAGCTCCAGACACACTCACTCACCTGTAGTACCTCGACTGCAAATATGTCGAACACACGGCTTTGGACACGTGGCTGGCTGATCCGAAGTCGATTACTTTCACCCTGTAAGGCTGCCGGATGGGATCAACCAGCATGATATTCTCCGGTTTGAGGTCCGCGTGGATTAAACCAAGGCTCTTCAGTTTATTCAGTGCAGTGGCCACTTGCTGTAGGATTGGCCTGATCACCTTTAGGGGCAATGGACTAAACTTGTTCTGCTTTAGAAAGTCATATAAGTTCTGTTCCAACATCTCAAACACTAAACACGTATGATTCCGATGCTGAAAACACTCGTAGGCACGCACAAAGTTAAACTCATCCGCGTTTTCATTGCTCAGTCTTGCCAAGATACTGACTTCAATTTGCCCCTGCCGTGCATAAGAGGGGTGGTTTTTTAAAATCTTTATCGCCACTATCTCATTTGTCCCCCGCTTCCAACATTTCACAACCTGGCCAAAGGTCCCGCGTCCGAGAAAGTCGAGGACCTCGTAGGTGTTCTTCATCGAACACAGCACCTCGTGCTGCATCAGATGGTAATCGCCATCACCACTCGCACTGTTCTGCTTTGAGGCAGTGGTCATCACAGTGACCGGATTCCCCACACCCGTCTGCAACATTGCCGGCATTATAGACAGTTCATCCACAATCTGCATGGCGCTACCTCGGTTGTCCAGTTCCTCACTCTTTCTCTTCAATCCGCATCTCTGGTAGCTCTCCAGCGAGGTTAGACTGCTGCCCGGTCTCTCGCCCTGGGGTGCCACCACCAGAGGTTGCTGCGGCGCCTGCGCTGCTGTGACCCTGGCGGCACAAGATGGGTTCAATGCAATGGCACTCGCTGCCAGCAAAATGTTCTGTCCACGAGGTCTCCCAACGGAGTTCTTCAGCTGAAATGAAGAGTTGACCACGTGAGACGGGTGGGCAACTCCGAGGTTTCGTCCGTTCACGTAAGTCCGTGGACAAGTTCTCTCATGGTATGCACAACTACTTGGCTCGACTTTCAGTTTCTTCACACTACAAAAGGCACTTGTCTGTGTTTGATAAATGTGTGGTGGGCAGACCAAAACTTGTGAGGCCATACCTGCGTGGGCAAAGAAAGAAAAAGATTAATGAACATCCAGAGGGTGTAAACTGTACCCGTTCACACACAACAATCTCACAGTGGGGCTCTGCCCTGTACCACGTAGCAATCCCCACTCAAATCCCAGCCAGATAGTGAAGGCTTTCAAGTTTCTAGGGACCTTAGTTGGGCAAGTACCAGTGAATAATTACTGAAACAATGCCACACAAAAAGGCAGAGAGATGGTCTAAATTAGCTCCTTGGGATAGAATGTGCCAATCAATCATAGGAATTACGGGCATTCCCAGCAGCAACTAATCCTCCTCCTCAGCTGCAACTGGATTTTTAGTGACAAGTAGCCGGCTTGAAGAGGAAGGAAGGAAGAATGGATATTTCAGCCAGGTACTTCACGTCCAGTTAAACTACTCACTGAAACTTTGCAAATTTACATCACTGGCCCAGTACTGTAGAGATCAAATCCAAACAGTGACGTAGAATCCATAAAAAAACTATCCAAGGCTGGCCATCAGGCTATTAACACTGGCTCAAACTGCTGTTCCTTTACAGCCGGGAGTGAGATGAACCAGGTCCCATTTGAATCATGAAACGCCTTCAACTGCTTGAACTCTCATTGGGTACTGACCTTCCAATGCATGGAGTAACTTGCAAAGAAATATAAAAATGTAAATAAGATAAGCATTACCATACAGCATACAATTGGTGCTATCTTAAAGTGCAATACATAATGAACAAGTATGTAACAATTTAACTCATCTGTGAGTCAGCTATTGAGGAGTTTTCAGATTGTATAACTCAGCAATTTATAAGTTATCCTGCACACAACGTTATCTTCCTTATCTTTATCATCTCCAACTAATTTTATCTCCTCTGGACCCCAAAGTACCTGTGGCCAAATTGCATCTTTCATGTCCTCGGGATGTCCCAAAGCACCTCATTTAATTTAAAGTGAAGGCTATTTGCTTGGAGAAAGTGCCCACAAATGCTAAGGCAATAAATACCCAGTCCAATCTGTTTTCGTAATGTGGGTTGAGGGATAAGTGTTAGTTGGAGACACAGGGAGAACCTCCTAGCTCTTCCTACATTATGGGATGTTTTACATTCACCATCTGTCGTCTCACCAAATACTGCCACAGTGCAGTGCTCTGTCAGTACTGCAATGAACCCAGTAGTCTAGATTACATACTCAGGGTCCGGAGTAGGGCTTGAGCCCACGACCTGCAGGCTCATAAACACAAGGGTTATAACCACAGACAAATGACCCGAACCAATTCCTAACGTCATCAGAAAAAAAAATTAGGATAGGTTTACTAAAAAGAGGTTTCACCAGCAGAATCTTGACAGGATGTTAAACCATTCTGAGTAAGGTTAAAAAAGACAAAAGGTTCTTTAAACGTGAATGAAAAATGCTTGCCTCTCGAGCCCGTTTCTACACCCGCGTCAATACCAAATTTTAAAACTGTCAAAACTCTCTTAATTTACGATAATATTCACATGCAGAAATGTGCCGCAGCCCGGCACATAATAGAATATCATCAGAACATCCAATATTGATAGAAAATCATTCCGGAAGGTGGTGAGATACGACAGTTGAAAAGTCCAGGTAAACGGAAAGAACTCCTCGTCCTACTGGGCAATCAGACGGTGAATCTTAATGTCGAGCCTCGGGCCGATATATATGGCATTTGATACGTTACACAAGTGAATTTCAGCAGCTATCGATAATAGCAGAGGAACAGGACTAGGTGCCTGACGGAAAATTGTTCTCTCTCTGCACTCTACATCTCCCAATATAAATGTAGCAACAGTGTCACTGGGTACCAAGAGCTCAGTGCATCACAGTGTGGTGTCATAAAGGAGGAGCTCTGATCATCTGTTTACCTGTGTTTTTTTAAAAACAGTAACATTTTACCCACGTAGCCATTATCTCTGTATGTCAATAATACATTGCATTTGCATAGCATCATTAACATGGCAAAAGCCACTTCACAGAAACGTTGTTGTCACCCAAAGTTTGACAATGAGCCATGTGAGGAAATAATAGGACAGATGATTAAAAAATTGGTTGGTATGTTTTAAGGAGAAAAAGGCATAGAGAGATTTAGGGAAGAAATTCCAGAATCCAGGCAATTGGAGAGACAGTTGCCAAGATGGGCAGGTGGCCAGAACTGAGAGGCTGGGGAGCTTACAGAGGTTGGGGAGATATGGAGAGGTAAGTTTATGAAAGGATTTGGAAACAACAATAAGAATTTAAAATTGTTGCTATATTGGAGGCTAATAGTGAAACATCGAGTAGGGTTGATGGGTGACTGGAACTTGGTATGAGTTAGGATAAGGGCAGCAGAGTTTTGGATGAGCTCAGGTTTATTATGTAGGGTGGAAGATGGGAAGGTGGCCAGGAAAGTATTGGTGTAAGTCATGCACCAAGGTAAAGTGTTGTAGCGCTATTAGCCTGCCCTCAGCTGATGCGAAGATGTGCACAGTTTGAACACGTGGGTTCAAAATGAATAGCAATCAGGGAATAGGCTAATGTATAGGCTGAGCTCAACTAAATCAATGCAGACTTAAGCATAGAGCTTGGCACCTGCCTTGTCTGCATGGCTAAGCTCCTCAGTGGATACTGTCACTTAGCCTTGCCGGAAGCATGCTGAGACAAACCACTTTACTGTATGCATCCTAATAACCGTCAACAAGTGCAAAATAACATCTCCAGACTAGAATAGTACATATGATCAGGAATGATGATGCATCAACAAGTGCAAAAGGCCACTAATGACAACATTAAATTATGAGCTTTTAACTTTATTCTGAGAAAAGCAATGTCATTAAACAATGATAAGTTCAGGAAGACCAGCTAGCAAGCAAAGATAGTCTCCTACACACTGGCACACAGTTCAACCTGTGTCCATAGAGTTCAGTGTGTGGGAGTCATGCATTACCAAGAACGCCAAGGCTCTGATGTTTAATCATTTTAATACAACAAGAAGCACAGCTATCGATAGCAATTTTACAAAGAACATAAAATCAAATTATTTTAAAAATCATATTTAACTTGCAATATCCTCATATTTTTTTAGTACTGATTATGGGAGAAAGATTATCGACCTGATGGAGTCTTGCCCTCTCAACAAACAATAGCAAGGCATTGACCACAATTCCCTCAAACGCTTGTTCAGGATGGAATATTTCTGTCGGTCTCCTCTTTAATTATACAAGGTAAAATAATTTGCAGTCATATTTTATGCACATGAGCAAGAACAGGCTCCTGTTCAAAGCCAGGACATCTTAAAGAGACTTCAGTTTGTGTGAAAATTCCACAGTTTGAACAGGTAAGGTAAGAAAAAAAGTAGGAGCAGGAGCAAGCAATCAAGCCTTCTCTGCCATTCAATCAGTTCATGGCTGATCTTCTACTGCAACTCCATTTTCCTATCCTATCCCCATATTCCTCAATTACCTGAATGTTCACAGTCTATCAATCTGTTTTGAATATACTCATTGACTGAGCATCCGCGTCCTCCAGGACACAAAAATTCGAAAGATTCACAAACCCCTGAGTGAAGCAATTTATTTTCATTTCTATATGGCTGACCTCTTATTCTGAGACTATGACCCTGGTCCTAGTCTTTCCACCGAGGGGAACAGCCTCTCAACATCTACCTTTCAAATCCTGGAACGGTTGTACGTGCTTCGATGAGATCGCACGTAATTCTTCTGAACTCCAGAGCGTATAGGCCTGATATTCATTTGGATTGAGGGTACCGTGAGCACTTTTGCAGGGTAAAGTGGCTAGGAACTGATAACAGTTTTGAAAAATGAAAGAGGGCTGTTACATTGGGGTGTTTCAAAGCACATCACATTAGCTGTGTGAGCGTTAAATCAGTTTCCCATAATACTGGCTTCAAAACGCATTTACCTCAACCATCTCTGCAGTGTATGCAATTTAAACATAAATGTTCAACAAATTTGTTGCAGCTTTTTCATTTACAAAAAGGGAGTAATGGGGACATGACAATATTCCTAGTCCTATTGCAAAACTTACTCTTCGACCATTCTTCAAATGCCCAGTGAAAATAATCAACAGAATTGTTGCGGCGCAGGAGGCCATTTGGCCCATCGTGTCTGCACTGGAAACATACAACTACTTTCTCTATTTTGATTCTAAAACCACCAAACAAACAGCACAACCCCTTTAATTTATAAAAAAAAACCTCGTTATTCAGTGAAAACCCAAGTTCCTTCTTCTGGTCACTGCTGTTCTTTGTGAAAGCAGAAGTTCTGCTGAAAATATTAAATTATCTGCCACAGACTTTCATTTGCAGACTCACCAAGAACGTGTACACCTAAAAATTCCCAACAGTCACAAAAGATTGCTCTAGATGACAACCTAAAATAGTGAAAGGTACAACTGGCAACCTTACCCTGGTTTTTGCTGCTGCGCCTGCCATTTGCTGTTCAGAGTTACCTTGAGCCAAAACATGCCGAGCTCTAGGTAACAGGATTGAGAGGAAGCTGCCCAGGCATTGTTACAACACTTCCTGTTCAACTATGACTACCCAGGCTTCATTGTTTGTGATGAGTCTTTTCAAGAGCACAGCCGAGAGCAGTGGAAATTCCAGGTCTTCCCTTCCAAACACTGGCATGAGAAAGCTGCACCCTTGCTCTCCGAATACATTTTGCCATAGCCTTCCTTTATACTACAGGGAACCTATGGCTACCTGTGGCAGAACCATATGGATGAACTGAGACTCAAGCTGTCAAGCATTTCGACCAACGAGCCTGAGGAAGTGTTGTTAGAAAAGAAACTCCGGCCTGCACACTGCTCATCACAATTCCCAAAACGGAACTCCGGTAAATTTGAATAACTTCTGTAATAGTCTCTAGCTGATGAATTCCTCAGTAAGTTTGCGCAGCACGTACTACATCTACTTCCTGTCACATGTGAGGAAGTTATTTCAACCGGGTAATAGCAAATGTTTCGTGCTTAACAATGAGAACTGATCATTACCTGCTCCAAGTACAAAATAATCAGTCTTGGAAGCACGTGTTCTGGGCCTCTCTGTTGCCTATCCCACAGAGCTAAGTCCATCGGTAGCAGCGTCGATAGCCATCACTGAGCCCCATATCATTCTCCAATCAAGAGGTGCCAAGCTCCCAGGGTCACGTCAATGCAAATTTGACAACGGCAGGGAGAGAGAGAGAAGAAAAATCTTTCTCTTATTTTAATTTAGTTTTCTGCACACTTCCATAATTTCTTTAAGATATTTAGGCACTGTATTTTCAGGAACATTTCAAAGCTGGCAAATCTCGGCATCATTGTGCTACTCAAGGAATAACTGGTTCATCGAGTAGTGAAAACAGCATATTGTGGCTTCATAACTCTGTGAATGTTCGCCACAGGATACAATCAACATTCATGGTATGAAAATTGTTGACAGATGGCACCAACTGAAAGGCTGCTGGAAGCCGATTCTACAGGAACTTCCAAAAAACAATTGGGCATGTACATAAAGAGGACAAATTTGTAGGATTAGGAGGAAAAAGCTGGGGTGTGGAGCTAAACTTCTTTCAAAGAGCCAGCACAGATATGAAAGGCCAAATGGCCACTTCCTATGCTGTGAAGTTCTATAATTTGCTAGCCTCAAACAATTCAGAGAATGTCAAAACCTAAGGCACTTTAGGTTGATCAACTGAGCTAAAGATTAAATTGCATGTTTATTTTTAAAAAGGCTGATTTATCAATGGTATATTTTTAATATTTGTCAGTTTTGAAACAGAATGGGCACAATCTTACTGGCTCGCCATGGAGATAAATCGACATGGTGAGCCGGGAAGATCGTGTGCAAGGTCAAGAATCCGATTTGTGGCGTGGCCCTCACACGCGCTCTTCCCGGCTCGCCACACTGAACGACTGGTGTAGCAAGCCGGTAAGATCACGCCAGAAAGGACGCAATTAGCATGACTTCATTTATACTGCATTAGAAATGACTTCATTTATACAGCATTAGTGAGCCCTACATAACTGCCTCCGCCGTCCTGGATGCTCTCCCACCCTGCTGGCAAGATGTCACGCTGGCGAGACACCATCACTTATTTTAAACCAAAAACACACCTCTGCTTATGGTCAGGCAGCAAGAGAACAAAATATTTCAGTTTTGCTTCTTCCTGCGCAGTGGCGCCCAGGCACTCTGAAGTTGGCTTCCCCGGCATACTTAGGCTCTGCCGCCACTTCCCCGCCACCACCCCAAGTCTCAGCTGTCAGAAAAACTGACACAGTTGAAAGATTGTAGTGCTGAGCTTGCACAAAACATTGGCGTGGAGGACTGCCCTTTTCAGGCTGTTATGACACTTAGAGCCTTTTTGTGGAGATACAGGCATCAAGCTTCAGCAGCAATGCAAAGAACACTATACATTGCCCCAAAATGATGCTATAAACTCCAAAAAAGATTACTGACTACCTGTGTTTACTATTCACCTAAATGCCCTATGTGGCACGTCTAAAGGCACAAGCTTAGATAAAGATCTACACAGTCTGTGGCTGACCAAACACTTTGCAATGTCACTGGGGAATTCCATCCTATTAAAGTTAAAATGGACACCGGACAAACATTCATTCACAACAACAACACCGACTTGCATTTTCATATCGTGCCTTTCATGTCGAAACGTACCCCATGGTGGTTCAAAGGAGCGTTACCAGCCAAATAAAAACTTGTCAACAAGCCAAAGGGAGGAAACATTAGGATGGCTGACCAAATGCGTAGTCCCTCAGCAATGGCAACTTTTTAATCAATTTCTATGATGCACACAAGGTCTGCTGTTGCCCTTGGAAGGGCAACCTAAATCTGAGAGGAGAGAAGAGAGAGCAAATAACTCCCACTCTTCACTCAGAACAAAATCTTCACCCCTCACTTCAGACTGCTTCAGTCACAGGTTACTGGGCAATCCTCACTTCAGAGAATATATCATTTCGCCTGAATCTCTTCATTTCTCTGGTTGTTATCTCCTGACATACATCTTGCTGTTTTGGTCTGCAGTTCTGGGTTTTTTTTTTTCCTCCTCCTTGTGACTTCAATTTTCTGCTTTAGAAAAATAAGCCACAGGGGGAAAAAAAATGTTTCTCAGAAGTCAGGCCTGTCAATCTTTGAAGAACTAGGTTTATGGAAAATGGTCCTAACCAATGTAATGTGGCTTGGATTCTTAGTGAAAAGGGATTTTTTGGAAAATATATCATCCAAGGCAAATAATCAGAATGCAGAAAGGTGGTCAGAAGAATATGGGAAAATAAGTTCATTCAATTTCGCCGTGCTACAAGTAATTGGCTTTAAAGAAATTAATCAATGTAGTTCTTGGATTGAGAACAATGCACCAGGCAGCAGGTGCCTCATGCCAATGGGTGCTGTGTCAACATATTGGTAGAACACAAGTCTCTGTGCGCCATTCAGTAATGCACTTGACTCTTAGCTGCCCTGGAAATGGTCTAACAAGCCTCTCTAGTCAAGGTCAATTAGGGGTAGACAACAAATGCTGGCTTTTCCAGTAGTGCCCACATCCCATGAAAGGATAAATTTTAAAACAAATTCTGCCGCACAGATGTTACCTCCCTTGTTTGAACTTGGTTCAACGCATCAGACAGGGAGGGTATCTCACCTACTTTGCCGAGTAAAAAATGTTTGATGAAGATGTCCATTTTATTAAAACGTCACACTTTAGCAACACTGGGAGACTTCTCGAGCATCTATCGCAACTTCATGACATCCCAAAGCACTTTACAGCCAATCAAGTAATGTTTTTTTGATATGTAGTCACTGTTGAAATGTAGAAAATGCAGTAGCATGGTCCTATGAATAATCAAGTGATAATGACCAGATGCTTTAATGATTTTAATATTTTAATGATGCTGGTTGAGGGATAAATATTGACCAACAATATTGGGGAGAACTCCCCAGCTCTTCTTCAGAACAGTGCCTTGGGAGGGCAAACAGTTTGCTGCAGAATAGCATACAGCGAAACATTCAGTCCGTCATGCTTGTGTTGTCACTCAGTTTTTTTATTTGTTCACAGAACATAGACATCGCTGATAAAGCCAGCATTTACTGCCAATTCCTAACTGCCCTTGAAAAGGTGGTGGTGAGCCACTTTCTTGAACCGCTGCAATCCATATGGTGTGGGTACACACATGTGATGGGGGGAGTTTCAGGATGTCAACCTAGAGACAGTGAAAAAACCGTGATACAGTTCCAAGTCAGGATGGTGTGTGGCTTCGAGGGGAACTCAAAGTAGTGACGTTCCCATGCATCCTTGTCCTTCTATGCGGTAGAGGTCGTGGGTTTGGAAAGGGCTGTCAAAGGACTGCAGTGCACCTTTCAGAGAGTACATACCGCTGCCACTGTGCATCAGTGGTAGAGGGAGTGAATGATTAAGGAGGTGAATGGGATGCCAATCAAGCTGACTGCTTTCTCCTGGATGGTGTCAAGCTTCTTGAATGTTGATTGAGCTGCACTGACCCACACAAGTAGAGAATATTCTATCTTGTCGGGATGGCAGACAGGTATTGGGGAGTCAGGAGGTAAATACTTGCCATAGAATTCCCAGCCTCTGACCTGCTCTTGTAACTACTATTTATACGGCAGGTCCAGTTAGTTTCTGATCAGTGATAACCCCCAGGATGCTGAAAGTGGGGCATTCAGTGATGGTAATGCCACTGGATGTCAAGGGGAGATATCTCTTGTTGGAGATGGTCATTTCCTGGCACTTGTGTGGCACGAAAGTTACTTTCCATTTATCAGCCCAGCTTGAATGTTGTCAGGCCTTGCTGTATATGGACACGGACTGCTTCAATATGTGAGGAGTTGCAAATGATACTGAACATCACAATCATCAGCGAATATACCCACTTCTGACCTTATGATTGAGGAAAGATTATTGAATACGGTTGGGCCCAGAATATTACCCTGAGAAATCATAAAACCCTACCTTGCAGGAGGCGGCCATTCAGCCCATCGAGCCTGCACTGACAACAACCCCACGCAGACACTACCCCTGTCACCACATGTATTTACCCTGCTAATTCCCCTGACACTAAGGTTAATTTATCATGGCCAATCAACATAACCCGCACATTTTTGGACTCTGGGAGGAAACCGGAGCACTCGGAAGGAGCACACGCAGATATGGGGAGAATGGGCAAACTCCACACAATCACCCCAGGCCAAAATTGAACCCGAATCCCTGGCGCTGTAAGGCAGCAGTGCTAACCACTGTGCCACCAGGAAGTCTGCAGCAATGTCCTGGAACTGAGATAATTGACCTTCAACAACCACAACCATCTTCCTTTGTGCTAGATATAACTCCAACGAATGGAGAAATTTCCCCGATTCCCGTTGGTTCCAGTTTTGCTGGGATTCCTTGATGTCAGTCAAATATGGCCTTGATGTCAAGAGCAGTCACTCTCACCTCACCTTGAATTCAGTTCTTTTGTCCATGTTTGAACCAAGGCTGTAAATGAGGTCAGGAGCCGAGTGGTCTTGGCAGAACCCAAAATGAGCATCAGTGAGCAGGTCATTGCTGAACAGAATCGACGACCCCTTCCATAGCTTTGCTGATGAGTAGTATTATTTTCTCCACATACCTTTCATTTTATCTTTTTGAATTAGTCTTCACTTCTTGAAAAACCATTATGAATTCTGCTCTGTTACAATTACATAAGGAGAGGACAAATCGTCCCCCTCTTTTTCCACATTTGTGCAAGTGCCGTTTGTGAAAAGGATATACTTGGAAATTCAATGAGTGTTGAACTGTTTACGCACTGTGATCGTAAAATAGCTAATCAGACAGCTTTTCTTGAGTTCAACAAAGAAAGAGGTTAGCTTTATTGTACATAATCTAGACTTTCAGGCAAATAAAAATAACACAACATGCTCCCACACACAAACACAAATGCGATTTAAAGAAATAGCTAGCTGACTTGGCTCTCCTCGATGCAGTAATGCGGGTTTGATTTCATTCAAGAAGTCTCTGCCCGCAGCAGGGATGTCCCTGGTGGTCTCAGTCAGCAAACAGGGTTCAGAACTTTGCAAGGTATGCTGGAGAGAGGTAGGAAGGAGGAACCCAATTTGATTTTCTCTCATCATCTCTCAGCTTCTGAATGCAGCAAAAGCAGAAGCTTTAGTGTAGGCCTGTCACTACTGTCACCCAATGATTCAAACATGGTCATAATTAATCAGTTTACGTCTGGGAATTCTCCCTCTCAGCCAGGTTGTTCGAGAGCCATTTTAGCTTAATAAGTTCATGTTTTGTGATGACTTCAATCAGGCAGCTCAGGTTGGCCTCTAGTCGAAAAGCCAGTAGTGTCAATAAAGACCAAACGCTTGCTTTGGTTATTCGACCAAAGGCCAACTTCAACTGCCTGATTGAAGTCATCACATGTTTGCTTCCTGCCTCTCAGCTAGGTCGTGCAATTAGATTTTAAGGTTCGTCTCCATTAGTTGAATACATCAACCCTTGGTGTGAGAAGGATATGTGGTTCACTTATGGTTTATGGGGCATGGTTTACATTTTCACTCTGGCGGGACGGGGCCTGATATAACTGGCAAGGTTGGCTCAACAGAGATCAGGGTGCCATCTTTAAAGAGCACCCCGATCTGCTTTTAAAAAGGCGTCCCACAGACACAGAGGACCATCCCGACAAGCTTTGGGGCAAAATCCCCCCCCCCCCCCCCCCTACCTTTGTGCTGTCATTGGGGCTCTCCCCTCTTCCCGGAGACCACTGGCACTGCCCAGTCTTCGCCCTCAATCCTCAGGGCCTCCAAGCATCTTCCTTTCTGCCCCCGCACCCAATGTAGTCATTATTACTGGTGGTCATCACACCACCAAGGCTATGGTGTGAAGCCGTTTAGTTACATATACACGTATCCAAAATCATGGAAATCAAGTTTGTGCCCATTTTGGACATGAAACCAATCACATCACAGGTGGGGGAGAGTCTCAAGCTGAGATCTCGCCAGTGCAAATCCCTTTATGACCCTCTCATGCGATTTTGCGGCCATAATGGGATTTGTTCCATGGTGAACAGGCCCGCTAAACTCTGCCCATGTTGTCTCCATCTCACTGGACTGGAACGTGGAAGGCGCAGTGCTTCAAACTGGTTGACCAGTTCCCAGCTTGGGTCACTGGCTGTGTGGAGTTTGCACATTCTCCCAGTGTCTGCGTGGGTTTCCTCCGGGTGCTCCGGTTTCCTCCCACAGTCCAAAAGATGTGCGGGTTAGGTTGATTGGCCATGCTAAATTGCCCATTAGTGTCACTGCTGCCATCAGACTTTTGAATGGACCTAGCTCACACTAAGTTGATCTTTCTCTACACTATGACTGTAACACTCCATTCTGCACTCTCTCCTTTCCTTCTCTATGAGCTGTATCCTTTTCTGTATAGTGTGCAAGGAACAAATACTTTTCACTGATACTACTATATGTAACAATAATAAATCAAATCAAAAAATCAGGGGGACTAGCTAGGGTAAATGGATGGGTTATGGGGATAGGGCCTGGGTGGGATTGTGGTTGGTGCAGACTCGATGAGCTGAATGGCCTTCCTCTGCACTGTAGGATTCTATGATTCTATGATCATCTTTTGCTTCAAGCTCAAGTCGCCTTCAGTCTCTGTTTTTAAGTCTTGAATTTGGGTTTCCAGCTGTTTGGTTAAAAATCATTATTTAACAAAACACATTTTCATCACATACTCACACCAGTGTTTCTATTAACGTCCTATGTATTAACATGCTCCTGCACAGAAAAAACATTTTCTAATTTCTGTCCTTGTCCTTTGGGTGACAATTTATGAATTTGTGCTCTATAATTACCAACATACCAAGCATTGAAACAGTCTTTCCTTATTTACATGATCAGATAATCTATTTTATTTTAGTTGATTTGGTTGAGATAATAAACATTGCCTCAGACTTCCTTGGGACAAATCTCCTGTTCTTCATCAAATTAGAGCCATGGGACCTTTTATTGCAATGTGAGCGGTGGAACCTCTGCTTATTATTTCATCCAAAAGCAGCACGTCCAAGAGTGCTGCACTCCCTGAGTACAACCCTGGGAGTGCTGTCCAGAATGATGTGCTCAGCTTCTGGAGTGCGATTTGAACCTATAACCTTTGGACTCCGAGGCAAGAGTGCTGTACACCAAGCCACATCTGACAACTAAAATTAACTTCAAGGAGACAGAAGCAACTGCGACCTATCGGGATTTTCGATTTAGAATAGCCAGCTCTCGCAGTCTGCAAATCCGCAGCAAAGCAAACAAGGATGAATTCCATTGCAAGATCAAGCATTCCAAAGGCAACACCTCCTATTTCTATGCCATCAAAGCTAGAAACCATTCAGAAAAGACTCCCAGTCCCTTGGAGACAGAATGGAACTCAATCACTGGCTCCAAGTAAACATGTCAGACTTCCAACATCAATAATACAATTACACAGAACAGTCCGACAGAATGGCAAGCGCTGCCGTTCGGAATTGCCGATGATTCCAAATTTCAGAACGGTCTCAACAATAAAAGCTGACAATGTTTTAATTGAAACAACGCTGTGTGCACCCAGTACTTTCCTCTGGTTATTCCCTCTCTGCAACCCATCCCCCCCAACCCCCACCCCGGCCTCAGAAGACTTAATTTGTCCACCAGATGATGACTGCCTCGTCGTAATAATTCTAAAAAATCGAAGGAGTCTCCAGGAAGTTACAGCAACATCACTTTGTACATCAGCAGGAAACTTAGAAAAATAACCATATCACTGGCCACACAAAAATCCCTTAAATCTTTAGGAAAGTCAGAAGAATTAGAATGGGCGGCAAGCAGAGGGCACGAAGTTAAGTGGCAAAAAAAAGCCAGGAGGGCAGACAGACAAGGAGAAATATCAAAATATCGCAGTAGGTAGGATGCACTGCCTGAAGAGGGGGAAGAGTCAGAGTCAGATTCAATGATAACTTTCAAAAAGGAAATTATATAAATAGTTAAAATGGAAAAATCTGCAATGTTGTGTGGAAAAGCAAGGGAGTGGAAGTAATTGGAAGACTCTTTCAGCATGCTAGCAAAGGCACAATAGAACGAAAAGCCACTGTCTGCGCTCTATGATTCTCGGAAAAGGATATTTAACTCATCAAAACTGCCAGTGACAAATTACTACAATCTGCCTGCCGCAGATCAACTTGATTCAAAATCCTGCAGTTTTGTTGGGGTGTCAGTTCTGCCTGGTTTACTGCCAACTGCTTTGGTCACTTCTGCCAAGTCTGATACATAACAAAGAATTTGGCTGCTGTAAAGAGATTTAACCTGGAGTAAACTACAACAAAGAATCAGCATCAAGAAAGTGGAGGGGGCTAATTTTTTCCTTTCTATACCATTGGGTCTAATATAGTGGTTTTTGCACCTTGAATAGTTGCACCCACGTAACAGAGACGCCTAATGGTACCTACTGAAAAACAGTGCCAACTAATTAATGGAAAATAGTGCTGCTGTTGCAGAAACATTTTTATATAGTCACAGCAATAGAAGTAAACCAGCTGCCATCAGACTTTTGAAAGGACCGACCTCATATTAAGTTGATCTTTCTCTACACCGTAGCTATGCCTGTAACACTACATTCAGCACTCTCTCCTTTCCTTCTCTACGAATGGTATGCTTTTTCTGTATAGCATGCAAGAAACAATACTTTTCATCGTATGCTAATATATGTGACAATAATAAATCAAATTAAATCAAATACAGAGAACTGGGAGAAATCTGATGATCTTGAGGATCCCTTTTGAATTTGCCCGATGGTCCAGTGAACCCCAATTTGAAAACGCATGGGCCAAGACTAAATCAATGGGGCGGCATGGTGGCAGGCACTGCTGCCTCACAGCGCCAGGGACCCGGGTTCAATTCTGGCCTCGGGTCACTGTCTGTGTGGAGTTTGCACATTCTCCCTGTGTCTGCGTGAGTTTCCTCCAGCTGCTCTGGTTTCCTCCCACAGTCCAAAGATGTGCGGGTTAGGTTGATCGGCCATGCTAAATTGACCCTAGTGTCAGGGGGATTAGCAGGGTAAATAAGTGGGATTACGGGAATAGGGCCTGGATGGGACTGTGGTCGGTGCAAACTCGGTGGGCCGAATGGCCTCCTTCTGCACAGTAAGGGTTCTATGATAAATGTCAATTTTGGGGCAGATGGTATTTGAAGAAAATCATACTTAGGTACAATTTAATGCTAACTATAACAGTGTTTCACAGAGGCAGAAACATGTGACACTGCACATCACAGACAGACTCTGGCCCATCCTAAATCAGTTCTACTGCCCAGTAATGGAACATGTTGGTTCAGTTCACAACACGAACAATCCTCCGCAGTAGCCCATGAGTGTACCACAATGGTGAAAATTGAGGTCAAAGGGATTTTGAGAAAGAGCACTCCAGAAAGACGATCATTTCCCGGAGTTTAATTTGATGAGATAATCAGCAGCAGCTATAACATACATCGCATTTAATTGTAATAAAATCCACTCTGTGGTAAGAAACTTTAACTCCCAAATCAAATGGGGAAGCAGTTAAAATGGAGCAGATGAAATAGCCACTACTTTATTCCCACTCAGATATAATTTTAAAATGGCTGGTGTTTTCATGCCTCTAAAGTGCCCATTCAGAGTCAGATGGGAGCCTCACACACTCAGATGGGAGCCTCACACACTCATACAAATCTACATCAAGATGCTATCAATACAAGCTCTGCATTACATCCTGACAGCTGACACTGAAAACGCCTTTTTCTAGGTAAACGTTAAATTTTCCTCTGTTGGACCAGGCTTCCAAGCTGCACTAGGAAAGCAATGATCATCTTGTCCATCTTACTTGGCAGCGGGCAGCTTAGAACCGTGCAGCTCAAACTGTCAGTAACATAGCATGGCCTCCCTCCCACTGCCACATGCCAATGGGCGCTGCCTGTTCTTTCCCATCCTGGAGTTCAATTTTTCACCCATGCAACAATTCTAACATCCTGAAGTGCATCCACACTCCAAAGCTGGGCAAATGTGCAGAATCGCAACAGCTGTGCACTTTTACTAAATCTAGGAGTGCACATCTGAATCCATGGACCAGTCTGGCTCCAAAGAAAGCAAGACTACATACTGCAGTTACACTATGTATCTTTACTGTCACTGCAGTTGAAACCCAGCCTGAAGGTAACTGTCCTCACTTGACCCTGGTCCATTTGCCGTTGCTTACTGCTGCTGTAACAGTGAGTTACTCTATAGCAGGCAATTCTTTGTGAGATTACACTTTGTTCCTGTGCACACCTCAAAATAGTGCAACAATTCAATGCCAGCCAAACAGTTCAAGTTATAGAATCATAGAATCCCTACAGTACAGAAGGAGGCCATTCGACCCATCGAGTCTGCACCGACCACAATCTCACCCAGGCCCTATTTCCGTAGCCCCACATATTTACTCCGTCACTCTCCTGAAACTAGGGTCAATTTAGCATGGCCAATCCACCTAACCCACACACCTTTGGACTGTGGGAGGAAACCGGAGCACCCGGAGGAAACCCACGCAGACACGGGGAGAATGTGCAAACTCCATACAGGCAGTGACCCAAGGCTGGAACTGAACCCGGGTTGGTGACGTTGTGAGGCAGCAGTGCTAACCACTGTGCCACCGTGCCGCTCACCCACTGTGCCACCCATCATCAATCTTTAACAGGTAATAATAATCCTGAGGACTAAATGTCAAGCAAGCATTTAAAGCTTGGGCGGCACGGTAGCACAGTGGTTAGCACTGCTGCTTCACAGCTCCAGGGTCCCGGGTTCGATTCCCGGCTCGGGTCACTGTCTGTGTGGAGTTTGCACATTCTCCTCGTGTCTGTGTGGGTTTCCTCCGGGTGCTCCAGTTTCCTCCCACAGTCCAAAGATGTGTGGGTTAGGTTGATTGGCCAGGTTAAAAATTGCCCCTTAGAGTCCTGATGCGTAGGTTAGAGGGATTAGCGGGTAAATATGTGGGGGTAGGGCCTGGGTGTGATTGTGGTCGGTGCAGACTCGATGGGCCGAATGGCCTCCTTCTGCACTGTAGGGTTTCTATAATTAAAAAAAATAATAATAAAGCTTATTATTTATCAAAATTGATACACTCAATAAAGATCTTCATTTCTGTACTTTTCAATCTCATTCCTCTGACGGGTAAGCTCACATGTAAACTGTTGCTGCAGAATATGTCTCAGCGAATCATCAATATGGACAGATTAAGAGTTAAGTTTAACTTACCTGCACTGAGTATCAAGGTATAGTGCTAAGGTTCAAGTTGTTTACAATATGGAAACTGTGCTGTAGCTTGTGACATTTCCAAATGGGTCCACTACAGTTGAGACTGAACTTCATTCAAAGGTCAAAGCAAGGATCTGACAGAAAGGCCTGGAGCACTGAGTGACAAGGGCATGAGGTGGAAAACAAAGCACGCCAGAAGATGAATGGTCTGACATGTGTCAGGAGTTGTGCCAGATTACAAGCTTGGGGTGCTGAGTCCACCATAAGCAATGAGGACAATTCATAACATAATTTAAACCCACTACAGCTGTGTTGTAATATTGAAATAAACTCCCTGACCCTGAAACTGCACCACAAACAATGCATTTGTCTCTAATTCCATTTGTTGCTATTTCAATGAATGAGTTAATCCAATAGTTATACTAAAATAATGGTTGACATTCCACTGATCTTCTACTTGGAAGGGGCATTGAGTGGATAGCATTTTGTGGCCCATTGAACAAACTCGACTGGACTAATGTAACAGTACTGAAACGTACCCTATTGACCAAATACAAGTAATTACAGTTAGTGGATTTAAAACTAAAATATTACTTAAAATAACTGCAATAAGAGTCTTGTGAACAAAGAACAAAACATCACAGGAACAGGCCCTTCGACCCTCCAAGCCCGCGCCGCTCCCTGGTTCAAACTAGACCATTCTTTTGTATCCCTCCATTCCCACTCCATTCATATGGCTATCTAGATAAGTCTTAAACGTTCCCAGTGTGTCCACCTCCACCACCTTGCCCGGCAGCGCATTCCAGGCCCCCACCACCCTCTGCGTAAAATACCTCCTTCTGATATCCGTGTTAAACCTCCCCCCCCCTCACCTTGAACCTATGACCCCTCATGAACGTCATCACCGACCTGGGCAAAAGCTTCCCACCGTTCACCCTATCTATGCCTTTCATAATTTTATACACCTCTATTAGGTCACCCCGCATCCTCCGTCTTTCCAATGAGAACAACCCCAGTTTACCCAATCTCTCCTCATAACTAACCCCTTCCATACCAGGCAACATCCTGGTAAACCTCCTCTGCACTCTCTCTAAAGCCTCCACGTCCATCCGGTAGTGTGGCGACCAGAACTGGGTGTAGTATTCCAAATGCGGCCGAACTAACGTTCTATACAACCGCAACATCAGACCCCAACTTTTATACTCTATGCCCCATCCTATAAAGGCAAGCATGCCATATGCCTTATTCACTACCTTCTCCACCTGTGACGTCACCTTCAAGGATCTGTGGACTTGCACACCCAGGTCCCTCTGCGTATCTACACCCTTTATGGTTCTGCCATTTATCGTATAGCTCCCCCGTCGCGTTAGTTCTACCAAAATGCATCACTTCGCATTTATCTGGACTGAACTCCATCTGCCATTTCTTTGCCCAAATTTCCTGCCTATCTATATCCTTCTGTAGCCTCTGACAATGTTCCTCACTATCTGCAAGTCCAGCCATTTTCGTGTCGTCCGCAAACTTACTGATCACCCCAGTTACACCTTCTTCCAGATCGTTTATATAAATCACAAACAGCAGAGGTCCCAATACAGAGCCTTGCGGAACACCACTAGTCACAGGCATCCAGCCGGAAAAAGACCCTGTGGTTCAAACTCAAATTGATAGCAACAGGTCACAACGTTAAAAAAGCTGTCCTTTGGTCAGTCATTTGACTGCAGCAGGATCAAGTGCGAGCATGTCTCTTCTGGCTTCCAACAAGAACCCCTCAAGATTCAAACATTCAGGTATATAAGTTTGGTATCAAAACCTGCTGCAGCACCAAAATAATGGCAAACAAAACTTGACGCCGGGCCAAAGGCAGAGATGTTAGGACAGATAATCAAATGGTTGGCCAAAGGGGTAAGTTTTATGGTGCAGCTTTATTTTAAGCTTGAGAGAGAAGTAGAGAATTGGAGAGTTTAAGGAGAGATTTCAGAGCTTGGGGCTTTGGCAGCTGAAGGCATGGCTAATGGTGGATTGATTATAGACAGGGGTGTGCTAAAGACCAGAATTGGAACAGCACCAAGATCTCCAAGGCCTATCGGACTGGAAAAGCTTACAGAGATAAGGAGGAGCGAGGCCATAAAGAGATTTGAAAACATGAATGAGGTTTTTAAATTTGTAATTTTAAAACCACACTGGATGACGTCTAATAACAAATGAAAAAAACATCAGATTATGATGCCTCAGCCCAATCAGTCAAAGTAGAGACGGAATTAGCAAATACTTCCCTAACAGCACTGTGGGTGTACCTGTATCTACATCATATGGAACTGCTGCAGTTCAAGGCGGCAGCTCACCACCATCTTCTCAAGGGCAGTGAGTGATTGGCAGTGCCAGCAACGCTCAGGTCTCATGCATGGTTATAAAAAAGAATCCAGGTCAATGGTCAATTGCAATGCTGCATTTCTGAAGACAAGAAAAATGTTCTGTGGTTTATATTTGTTCTGCTAATTCACGGGATGTGGGCATCACTGGCAAGGTCAGTATTTATTACCCATCCCTAATCATCTTTGAACAGGTGGTGGCAAGTTGTCTCCTTAAGCCACGGCAGCCCACGCTGTGTGGTACGCCCATACTACTGCCATGGATTTTGACCCAATGCAAGAACTTATCTCAAAGTCAGGATGGTGCATGACTTTTTTTGGGGGGGTGGGGGTGCACTTGCAGATGGCAGTGGCCTTCCCATGTTCCTGATGGTCATGTTCTTCTAGATGGTAGAGACCACAGGTTGCTGTCAGTGAAGCCTTGGTCAATTTTATAACAGAACAACTGCTATGTAAAATTATCTTTACAGAAACATATACATTGGAGCCACATATTTTAGCTATCATGAAGCTGAAATCCCTCTGCTAATCCTATCCAAAAACAAAATAGCTGTGGCTGTCTCGTGGTGTTCTTCTATAATTAGCAAACACAGGAATTTTAGCCTCTCATTTTAATAACTAAGCTGAAACCTATATTCGACATCATGCACTCACTGGTGGACAATCTGTAATATTTGGTCACATAAAGCAGGCGTACCCAAACCTTCAGTCTTAAAATCCACGCTCCCATTAATTTGTCTGAACTTCATATTACTGATACTAACAGATCTCGATGTTTTGATCTAGGATTGATGCGCCATGAACCAACACTGCTGAGAACAGCCTATTTCAAACCCACCCGGTTCACAAGATTCAAAACCAGCAAAAAAGGATTGAATTGACTGATGTTAGAGGGCTGGATTGAGTTGAATGGGTTCTGAAAGCTGGATTCCTGAGCTGGAGTCCACATCAGTTTGCACTGCCCCCATTTAAGGAATATTAGAAATGTGTGAAATTAAATGACACACAGACACAAGTGTTACTTAGATTGGGTTTTACAAGCACTGCTTTCTCTTTCAATTTTTCCAACAGTTCCTTAACATGTCAGCTACGGCTCAGTCACACCTCGAGTCAGAAGGTCCTAGGTTCAGGCTGTTCTTGAGACGTGGGCACAAAATGTAGGCCAACAATTCCATTGCCAAAGGAGTGTACCAAAGTAGTGCTGCACTGGCAGAAGTGGTGTCTCTCAGATCAGACATTAAACTGAGGCCTCGTCTGCAGTCTTCAAGTGGGTGTGAAAGATTTAATTTTGAAGAAGAGCAGTGGAACGTCTCATGTGTCCCGCCCAATATATGTCTGCCATGAAATATTACTAAAAGAACAGATTATCTGGTCATTATCACATTGTTGCTGATGAGAGTTTGCTGTGTGCAAATTAGCTACCAGATTTCCCTACACTACAACAGTGACACACTTCAAAAATGTATTTTAGTGGCAACAAAGCACTTTGAGACATCATGGGGTCATGAAAGGCGAAACAGAAATGCATGTTCTTTTTTTAAATGGCTCCTACGACCTGGAAGATTTATTTTAATCAATAACATGTCCTACCGAGTTACGTAGCTCATAGTGATAACAATTATTCTACCTTGCAGTAACTTGCACTGAATTAACATTGGTGCTGAACTATGGAATATGAAACAGATTAATGTTTTTATTTATTAATTTAACAAATCGAATAACTTAATTAGAAATTATTAAAACTTTTGAAGCTTAACCAAAACAGCAAATTGGAACAGTGAAACATTCAAGAATCCTGTCAACTTTGCTTCGGAATGGTTCAAGCCCTGCCACTGCACTGAGTACATAGTCCAGCCTAATACTTTGGTGCAGTACTGAGGGAGTGCTGCATTCTCTTGGGGGCAATCTGCCATATGAGACCTTAAACTAAAGCCCCAGCTGCATATTGAAGTGGTACCACTCAAAGAACAGCAATGGAACTGTGCTAATGGTGATCCCTCAGCTAACACCAATGGAAGCTAGTTAACAGATCTAATTGATCTGTCTAGCAGTGACTGCGTTACTAAAGAAATTGAGGGGCTCAAGAAGCAGTATGGAATGTCCTGAGAGTGAGAAAGATTCTGTATAAATGCAGGTTCTTTCTTTAAACATCTGGACAACACTCTATAAGGGGTACCATCACTATTCAATAACATTTGTGATTTGAAAGATGTGCTGGTTCGGTGCATTGGCGATGCTATATTTTCCTTTAGTGTACCCGAACAGGCGCCGGAGTGTACCGACCAGGAGATTTTCACAGTAACTTCATTACAGTGTTAATGTAAGTCTACTTGTGACACTAATAATAAATAAAATTACTTCAGAAACAGGGGTACCTAGTTGGAAAAATACTACCTAGCTTTGCCTTCTTGTAACCTTCGTGAACCATGAAATTTAAAACAGGATGCTGAAGACATCTGCTTCTATATTAAAGTTTCCCCTCTCTCATTTCGATTTTTTGATGCAACTGAAGAATTGCAATAAAACACTTGTGCGTCTATCCTTTAAAATTTCTCACATTTCACAATTTACAGATCCATTTGAAGTTGCGTTTCAAATTACAGAATCCTGCAGCACTGGAGGCCATTCAGCCCATCATATATGGTTCGTGAAAGAGTTGTCCAATTTAATCTCACACTGCAGCTTTTGCCCAAATCCCAGAAAATTTGATCTCTTCCAAGTACCAATTTCCTTTTAAAAGTTCCTTTGAAACAGCTTCTGCTAGCTGCTCAGATATTACATTCCATACTTTAACAACCCTCTGTGCGTAAAATATTTATCCTCGTCTCTCTTCCAGCTCTTTTGTCAATTATTGTAAATCCATGACTTCTGGTTTTTGACTGACTTGCCAGAGGAAAATGTTTCTCCCCATTCGCTTTATTCAAATCCCTCATAACTCTGAGTTCCTTTATTTGGTTTCCCCTTAATCTTCCTCTGCTCTAAGGAGAACAATCCCAGATCCTGTAATCTCGCCACATAAGCAAACTCCCTTCTCCCTGGCATCATCCTGGTAAACCTCCTCCATGGCCTTGACATCCTTCAGAAGTGTACCTCCAGCTGAGGCCTGCCCAGCGATTTGAAAAATTTAGCTTAACTTAATTCATTGCCCTTATTTGCAAAGCCAAGTATCCTAAATGCCCTCCTAACTGCCTGACCAACTTGCTCTGCAGCTTCAAGGATTTGTGAGCATGAACCCCTTGTTCCCTCATGCATTTCCCCTCAAAATATTATCATTTAGTTTCACTATTTTGTTCCTCCAGAAGTGGAACAAAGATACAATAAGAAACAGGAAACCATGCTAAACAATAATTTTCCTTTCATAGCTTGACTGTAAACGTACCATATCTAAGTTGATAATTATCTGCCTCCCAACATTAAAACACCATACTGTCTGCGGAGTTTAAAACTCTGTTGCATATTTCCAGACAAATTTATTAGGTAGATGTCATAAGAAATTCCCAAACCACCCGATTATTGAAATGACTTAATTTGAATTTCAGACTGAATGTTGTTTATAGAATCTTAGGATGGTTACAGCACAGGAGGAGGCCATTTGGTTCAACATGTCCGTGCCAGCTCCATAAGAGCAACTCAGCTCATCCCACTCCCTTGCCTTTACCCATAGCTCTGTAAATCTTTTCTCTTTAGATAAATATCCAATTCCGCCACATTCTCAGGCAGTGCATTCCATATCCTGAACACTCTGCATAATAATCTTTTTCCTCATGTTGCCTCTGGTTCCTTTGCCAATCATGTTAAATTGGTGTCCTTTGATTCTCTACCATTCCACCAAAGGGAACAGTTTCTCCCAATCTACTCTGACAGATCCCTCGTGCTTTTGAACATCTCGATCAGATCACCAATTAGCTTTCTTCATTAAGATGACCAATTCCAACTTCTCCAATCTATCCTCGTAACTGAAGTCCCTCATCCCCACAGCCATTCTTCTCATTTTTTTCTGCACCCTTTCTAATGTCATCCATGAAGTGGGGTGCCCAGAATTGGACACAATCCTCCAATTGAGGCTGACTCAATATTTACAACTCTCAGATTCAAAGCCACTGAATTGAAAGCAAGATGAGTAAACCCACATACTTTGATGGGGATGTGTTTCATATTAAAGTATTTCACTGAGCATTTAAAATATTAAAGCAAACTCCATTGTGAGTGTTTTCAGTTGCCTCGGCTCTAAGTTCTGGAATTCTTACCCTAAAATTATCTGCCTCGCCTCCTTTAATACCCCATTTAAAATTATTTGACCCAGCTTTTGGTCATCTGTCTTCTGTTGCTCAATGTCAAACTTCCTTTGGTAATGCTCCTATGCAATGCCTTGAGGCATTTTAGTACATTAAAGGCACTATATGAATGAAATCTGTTGTAATAATGTCTGTAATTTTGAACAGAGAAAATTACAGACATTAATTTTGCCTGTAAGTCAATCTAGTGTGGCCACATCAGTATAGTAAAACGTACAGATACTAAGTTTTGGGGTTATAACCCAATGCCTCTTGGTGAAGCAGCCCGAGAGTGAGGTTTGTAGCGTAGGCCTGGCTGTCCCCCAGCACAAAGAAAACAACAGAGCCACAATTCTTCAAATCATCTCCCAATGAGAAAAATGAAGATAGAAAGAGGCACCAATCTGAAGAGCAGAAGAGAAAATGCAAAAGGAAGAATCAAAGCACTGTCAGACATTCCAGGAGATCATGCATTCGTCGAAGTTAAAATAATAAACCATTCATCCTGACAGCCCCAGGGAGAGGCCGCCTAACAGCTATGTGAGGGTTGTGATGGTGGTATGGGGGGGGGGGGGACATAACACGGATGACCAAAAGCTGGGTCAAATAATTTTAAATAGGGTATTAAAGGAGGTGAGGCAGAGAGACGGGCAGATAAGTTTAGGGAAAGAATTCCAGAACTTAGAGCCGAGGCAACTGAAAACACTGTCACTAACGGTGCAATGATGAAAATCAGAGATGTGCAAGAGGTGAAAATTGGAGGGGCGCAGAGACCATGGAGGGTTTTATAACTGGAGGAATAATTAGGATTGAGCGAAGTGATCCATGGAGGGATCGGAAACAAAGGACGGGAATTTAAAATTAAGGCATTGGTAGAGGAAGTGCTAATGACATTTGGTGAGCACAAGGGTGATGGGTAAACAGGATTAAGTTTATGGGTAGCAGACATTTAGATGAACTTCAGTTTACGCAAGGCCAAAAATCGGAGGCTGATCATCAGAGCATTGGAATAGACCCTCCAGGTCATTACTCTAAAACTCCCCACAATATGAAAAAACAGCAAATGGAAAGCACTGGTCCTTCTTTAGCACGAAATTGAGAGCCACACTTCCTCTCCACGACACTAGCTTCTGTTCCTTGAGCAAATCTAATTAAAATAATCTAATTCCTAGTCATGATTCGCTTTACTTTCATTAGCTGTAATGTTGCAACATTCAAACAGAGCCTAGGAGAGGCGGGACTTCGGGATCTCATGTTTAATGTTCTAGGAATATAAACAAAAGCAGTATCAATTTTCACAGGGGAATTTTACAGGAAGAGTTGTAGGCAGGGATGGGATGAGGTACTGTATCAATGCAAATGAGGAATTTCTTCTCAATCGTCTAGGATCTCTGCAAATCACAGTTCCCATCAGCTAATGGTACAAAGAAGAGGGGACACATTTAAGATTTTGGGCAAGAAGTGCAGGAAGGATTTTTTTTATACTGAATGGTAATGATCTGGAACTCGCTGCTAACAAGGATACTCGAAATAGAAATGATCAACGACATCAAAAGGAAATTAACAAGCCCTCGAGTCGGGCTATGGAGATCAGGTTGGAAAATGGGATTGAGTGCACAGCTCTATACAGAGCCAGCTTAACAGCTCAAATATGGCATCCTCTGTAGCATTTTCCGACCCTAAAAGTGCCCCAATTCAAGGATTGCAAGTTTAAAGTATTGTTAGCAAACTCAAAGTCCATACTGGCTGTGAGCGAGAGGTTACTAAACCCAGGAATACAACAGTGGCACGAAAGTTGCTTTTTTGGCATTGGTCCTCCAAGTCAGAAGTTTGTGGGTTCAAACTCCAGCCCAGAGATTGGGCGTGTAGTGTTTTGCTTAAATGACAATCAGTCATTATAATGTTTTTGCAACTGGCCAAGTGGTCTAGAGTTGCAGGTGATGGTATGTTACGGTTCACTCAGGGAGTCCGAGATGCTATGGCAATATGCACTTTCACGTGCGTGTTGCAGTCTGGAGCTATGGATAGTGGCTGACCAGCAGTCTCTCCTGCTCTTACTGTCTGCCACTGGCGTGTTGGAAGGATTTGCAGGTTCACATTCAACCTATTTGGCTGGTTATGAATGCACCTTCCTTGGCCATCAAGTCCTGTGGTGAGACTCAAACTGGGCATTTCTAGCTCAGAGGCAGTGATGCTACCCACTGTGCTTCAGAACCTTCTGGAAAGGCATGATCTCCAGGTAACCTCACGTTCAGTGTCCAGTGGTAACACTTCAAAAATACATAATTGGCTGCAAAGTGTTTTGAGTTGCCCAATGATGATGAAGAGTGCTTTACGATGAATGTTTTTCTTTGTTTTCTGTTGCGGGGTGTGGGGGAGGGATGGAATGTGATGTTCAATGTCTACCCTCTCAATGGGCATACAATATCCCAGGGTACATGTGTAAGGGACATTTAATCCTCAATCAGCATTGCCAAAAGAGGATTATCGGGTAATTTATCTCAGTGCTGTTTGTAGGAGTTGACAGTGCACAAATTGGCTCTGAGGTCTGCCCACAAAATAAGCGACTGCACTTCAGAGACTTCATCAGCTGTAAAGTACAGTGAGAATGTCTGTGTCAATATGCGCGATCTTCTTGGAGATCCTCTCCACTTGGAGTTTACCCCAGTCCAACGCCGGCATCTCCACATCACAGCTGTAAAGTACCCAGGGAAGCCCCGAGGCTGGGAGAGACACAACATAAAATGTAAGTTTATTCTTTCATTTTTGGCATTAGTGTCCTGCTGTTCGAATGACACAGAAGTCAGCAACAGCCCCCCAAAAACCTATCAGGTTTGCTCAGGATAGTTGCTGGGAATATCCAGTTAAAATTTTAAAAATTCTGCTGAGTGAATCCAACTCTGGGACTTAGTGCACAAGGGGACACGCACGCACGCACACACTCAGCAAAATTAAAGTCAATGGGAATTGGGAGGGAAAATCTTCCATGGTTGGAGTCATAACTGGTGAGTACAAAAGAACTTGGTTGTGGTTGTTGGAGGTTAATCACCTCAGTCCCGGAACATCCTGCAGGAGTTCCTCAAGATAGTGTCCGAGGCCCAGCCATCTTCAGCTGTTTCATAAATGACCTTCCCCCCATCATAAAGGTCAGAAGTGGGAATGTTTGCTGATGATTGCACAAAGTTCTGCCCACTCGCCACTCCTCAGACACTAAAGCAGCCCATGTCCATATGCAGATAGGCATGGACAACATTCAAACTTGGACTGATAAGCGGCAAGAAACATTTGTGCTACACAAATGCCAAGCCATGACCATCTCCAGCAAGAATATAACCATCTCCCCTTAACAGTCAATAGCATTAGCATTGCTGAATCCCCCACTATCAACATCCTGGGGCTTACCACTGACCAGAACCTGAACCGAAACAGCCTTATAAATATTGTGACCACAAGAGCAGGTCAAAAGCTAAGAATTCTGTGCCATGTAACTCACCTCCTGATTTTTCCATAGCCTGCCCACAAGGTACAAGTCAAGAGTGTGATGGAATATTCACCACTTGCCTGGATAATTATTATTTGATTTATTATTGTCACATGTATTAGTATACAGTGAAAAGTATTGTTTCTTGCGTGCTATACAGACAAAGCATACCATACATAGAGAAGGAAAGGAGAGGGTACAGAATGTAGCGTTAGTCACAGCTAGTGCAGCTCCATCAACACTCAAGAAGCTTGACACCATCAAGGAGAACACAGCCCACTTGGATTGGCACCCCAGCCATAAACATTCACTCCCTCCACCACCAATGCACAGTGGCAGCAGTGTGTACCATCTACAAGATGCACTGCATTATCACATCAAGGATCCTTCAATGACTGCTAGACATGCAAATTCTACCACCTAGGACAGGGCAGCAGACACATGGGAACACCACCGCCTGCAAGTTCCTCTCCAATGTCACATGCCACCCTGACTTGGAAATATATCATCGTTCCTTCACTGTCACTAGGTCAAAATCCTGGAACTCCCTTCCTAACAGCATTGAGGGTGTACCTACACCACATGGGCTGCAGCGTTTCAAGAAGCAGCTCACCCACCGTCTTCGCAAGGACAATAGGAATGGCAATAAATGCTGGCCTACCCAGTGAAGCCCTTGTTTCCTTGAATTAATTTTTTAAAAGCATTCTGGTGCATGTATACAGCACTCCCTCCATGGCCAATATATCCCTCAGTGAAGTGAATCTTTCTTTAAATAAGGAGCCTCTTTAAAATGAGTGACTGCCACTTTTACCAACAAAATAATGAATGCGCTTCAGAAGTAATCCATTGATAATGAAGATTCAAGGGCGTCTTGAGACTGCGATAAGGAGCTTTAGAAATGCAAAATTTCAACCAGCAAACAGGTGCTGCCTTTTATCTCCGACTTACTAGCTATCATCCTTCTTTCCCTTCCAAGGAGCACTTCAACACTGCTGAATGCCTTCCTAGACGGCCCAACCAAGATTTGTATTTAGCTACAAATGTTTTACTGGGAAGTGGAGGAAACGAGAGAGGCTTTACATGGTTTCCATGATATCTATGAGTCAATTTTAATGGAGGTGGGGGCAAACGGAAAGATGTTTGCACAAATGCACATGGTTCATAAATAAACAACACTGAATGATGGGAACCCTCAACTGGCAGGGTCGGACTGAAAATAGAGTTGAATGAAACTGAAACTTGACAACTTGGTGTTGTTACTTCAACTAAGGACCACTGCTTAATAATAAAAGGTTACATGATGTGCCTGGTCAGATTGGCAACCACAGTGGTTGTACTCAAAACAACCAAATTGGGATATGACCCAGGGTAGGAAGGATAGGAGACACTCAACAAACATCCCTAAATAGTAAGTTGTTGCACATTTGCCCTTGTGCAACCCTGTCTTTGTAGCCATGTTAAGGCTTCTGCCCTTTCTCTCATGAATCTCCCGTCAACAAGGCTCTGGATTTATCAGGTCAATTATAGATGGAACAATAAATGCTGGCCTCGCTAGCGACGCCCACATCCTGTAAATGAATGAAAAAAAGACATGTGCCTGCTGTGCCAGAGAATAAAAAAAGACTTGCATTTACATAGCACTTTTCACAACATAAGCATGTCCCAAAGTGCTTTACGTCCAATGAAGTACATCTGAAGTATACTCACTGCGGTAATCTAGAGGCAAGTATGGTACTGATTGTCACTGATCAATTTATACTGTTGAACTGTAGTGAAAAAATGGATTTAGATGGAAAAAAACCATGTTTTTTAATGAAACATTAAATATTAACTTATCTGAGTCTCACTGAGTCTCACATCCAAGGGATAATTTCCCGATTGTTAATGTCGCACTAAACTCTTAATGTAAGGATAGAATTTATAGGAATATAACAATCACCATATAAGTAACTTGCACTCACAAGAATGGACCATATTGCATTACTGAATGGAAACAGGGGTGACAATGCGGACAGTACTGAGAATTGCTTTGCGAAAGCACGAAATGGCAGGGGTTTTGCCGTCTGGCTGCTTGAACTTTCTCCATTCCCTCCCCCCTTCTTTCCATGAACACAAAATTTTACAATCCCCTGACTGAAGGCATCAAAGTAGGAAATACTACACGTTCTGCTTTTAGCAAAAGACTTCCAATTTTAAAACTGCCATCAAATTACAAGTGTCGCCAAAATAAGATCACCACGTTTGCAGAACAAACAACCCTGTGGTTCTTTAACCGCTCACTGCTATCATGAGGAATGTGAAGCTGGCGTTTCTGTAAGTTATTTCAAGTCAAAACAGTCCTTGGTTGCTGACTTCAATGGAACATTATTTTCCTTTCCTCTCTCCCTCTTCAACTTCTTTTAGCCACAATTCTAAGTCTTATATTTGTTCTATAATTATAGTTTTTAAAAAGCACAGCAAACTTCACATTTTTAAAAAGCACAGCAAACTTTACATTAATCTTTCCTACAGTTATGAATTATTTTGGAGACTTCAAAACTTCAAAGCATTAAGCTTCAGCCCATGGGCCAAAATCCATCAATCCAGCATATAAAATGCAGGCAATTCATTTCTAAGACATCAGCTTTGGCTCAGTTGAACAGCTCTCCCTCACCTCTGAATCAAAGGTTGTGAATTCAAGTCCCACTCCAGGGACTAAATAAATCTAGGCCAACACTCCCAGAATCCCAGTGCAGTACTGTCAGAGGTATCGCCTTTCAGATGATGTGAAGATGCTGGTGTTGGACTGGGGTGGACAAGAGGTCACACGACACCAAATCCAACAGGTTTATTTGAAATCACAAGCTTTCAGAGCGCTGCTCCTTCGTCAGATGAAGTCCTTTTGGGTTATAACCTGGTGTCGTGTGACCTTTCATCTTGTCTTTCAGATGAGACATCAAACAAGGGGCAAAGTTTTCCCATCCCACCCGCCACAGGAATTGTAGTGGGCAGGACAGAAAATTCGGCGGACCATGTAAAGGTCTGTTGACCGCCGGCGGGAATTTCCGGACTTGGGGCAAGAGCGGCCGGAAAATCCCGTCCCCAGCCTCATCTTGCCCTCTCGGTTTGTCGTTAAAGATCCCATGGCATTATTTCAAAGAGGCTGTGGCATAGTGGTATTGTCACTGGACTAGTAATCCAGAGACCCAGGGTAATGCTCTGGGGTCCCGGGTTCGAATCCCACCATGGCAGACAGTGAGAATTGAATTCAATAAAAATCTGGAATTAAGAAGTCTACTGATGACCATGAAACCACTGTCGATTGTCTTAAAAACCCATCTGGTTCACTAATGTCCTTTAGAGAAGGAAATCTGTCATCCTTACGTGGTCTGGCCTACAGGTGACGCCAGACTCACAGCAATGTGGTTGACTCTTAAATGCCCTCAGGGAAGGGCAATAAATGCTGGTCCAGCCAGCGTCACCCACATCCCATGAATGAATTTAAAAAATTAAAAATTGGAAAAAAAAGAATGTCCTGGCCAACATCTATTCCCCCAACCAACATCATTAAAATTGGGTATCCAATTTTCCTACATTAAGACAGTGGTTTAATAGTAAATAAAAACAGAAAATGCTGGAAAAACTCAGTCTGGCAGCATCTATGGAAAGAGAGACATTTGCAAGTCCAAATGACTTCTTCAGAGCTACTTCAGTGGCCAGAGAGCGCTTTGGAATAGTCAGATGCTGTGAAAGGCATAATATAAATGCAAATCTTTCTTTTCTTATTTCTATTTGTATTTACTTACTAGCTCATCGTACTTGAATTCTGTAGATCTGGAGGTTAGGGAAAGAGGCTGAAGTTAAGGTGGCACAATGGTTATCACTGCTGCCTCACAGCACCAGGGACCCGGGTTTGATTCCTGGCTTGGGTCACTGTGTGTGAGGAGTTTGCACATTCTCCAAGTGTCTGCATGGGTTTCCTCTGGGTGTTCTGGTTTCCTCCCACAGTCTGAAAGACGAGCTGGTTAGGTGCATTGACCCGAACAAGCGCCGGAGTGTGGCGACTGGGGGATTTTCAAAGTAACTTTATTGCAGTATTAATGTAAAACTTACTTATGACAAATAAATAAACTTTAATACTGCTGCCTCACTGAAAGATAAATCCCAAATTTGAACATCAATATCTGTGAGCATCCACAGTTTTCAATAGGTGTAAGTTAATGCAAGTATAGATTTATACTTTCCAACATTAAGGGCATTTAAATAGTCATTGGATAAACATATGGATGATATTGGAATAGTGTAGGTTAGATGGGCTTTAGATTGGTTTCACTGGTCGGCGCAACATCGAAGGCTGAAGGGCCTGTACTGCACTGTAATGTTCTATGTTCTATACAGTCCCCATGGCCTGCACTTCGACAATCCACAAACACTAAGAAACATACCATACCACCAAAAAGACCAGTGTTGCCCACCTGAGCATTTGTTACCTCTGGGAATTAGCCAATTCCACCACACCATTCACTCAAATTTTTAGCCAGGTACATATCAGACTGCTTTTTGAATTTCTTGATGCAATCGGGCTCCACTGCCTCTCTTGGCAACTCAATCCATACATTCTCTTTCTTTTCACCCACTGTCTTTGTAGTTTGAGGGATGCCCTTTTGATGTAAAATCTTTGTCTTGTTGAACATGGGCAAGAAGCTTAGGGTTGCTTTCAAAGTTTGGACATAACATGACAGAGATTATGATTAGGGCTGGGTAAGATAAGGACAAGGCAAGGTTACTTCCATCTCCAGCAATATGGAAAAATCAACATCTCATCAGCTTGCAAAGTAGTGTCAGTCTCTCTTACCCATTCACTTTCAACCCTCCACCTCTCCATCTTCTTGATGCATCCAAAGCTCAGCCTGATCTCTTGTAGCTCTTTCCTATCCCTTTGTTTACTCCTTCTGTCTCCCAAAAGTGGTGTGATGCTCTTTTTTTAACACTTTAGGCTGAAGGGCAGTTTCATGTCTCTGCTGTGTGAAAAGCTGCAGATTTAGGAACATAAATGCTCACTCAGCAAATAGCCAGGGCTAATTGTTGCACAGTTCTGGTGAACTGAAAAGGCATGGCAACTTGCCAGGCTGTAAGTGTCAGCCGTGTGCCTGTGTGTGTTTATCCCTTCATAGCCCAATCCTCCATTGTTTGAACGTCTGCAACTTCCCAGCACTGCCAGATGTACAGCCATACGTAAGTCAGACTCACCCATGCTTACCGAGGCAGGAGGGAAAAACGGGAAATCAGAGAAAAGAAGCATGCTGCAACAACAGACTTGGAAAAATGAGCAATTGTAGAAAGTTCTACTCTTCGATAATTACACCTGGCTGATCATCACCTCCGCACAAGACAAGCTTCTACCCGCATGAGGGGTGTGTCTGACTTACTGGGTGTTAGGAACCATGATTATAATCAACTGAGAGGTCCAAAGAGGCCCTATTTATCAAACAGTAGCTTGTCACAGTTTTGAATGCTAGCTTTTGTAGGATGAAGGTTTGTCAAAAATATTAGGAATGCATTCCAGGTTTGTCGAGCAGAAATTCTAGTGGGTAGAGATCCAAACTACATTTGCTGAGCAAATGATTCATCATTTGCTTTTCTGCTGTCAGTTACACTGTGCATACTGCTTATCTGATTGCTATGCAGTGCGATATATTAGCAGGAAAGCCTGCATCAACAGCTTCCCGAAACTAAAAAAATCACTATTGTTACATAACAAGTTTAAAATATTTTGACATAGCTTATCCAGGTTCAGTGTGCCATACTGTGCAGCAGTTTGGCAAGTGTATAAGCTTTGATAGCACATGGTATCTGCGGCAAAAGAGAAATAAAACATAAGTATTTTTAACATCAACTCTGGGGAGGAGTTAAGAATTCAGTTGGGTGCAAAATGGTGATTAAAATGCAGTTTAGTCTTGCCCTGAAAGTTGGCTTCTGCTTCAAACCTACATTAATCTTTCATCAGATAAATACGGTGTCAGGGCCCAACTTGATTACATTAAATTTACAGCACAGAGACAGGCCATTCAGCCCAATAGTTCCATATTGGTATTTTTGCTTCACACAACTTACTCCCACCACTGCTTCATTTCCTGGAGCAAAGAGATTCAGGAAAATGAGGAGGAAGATAGCCTTCTCCATGGAGGTCAAGTTACAACAACGGTACAGAGTCAGTGCACAGCGCAAACCATAACTATAGCTGCAAAGTCAATCCACCCTCATAGCAATGAGGAGAGAGGGACCAAATTAGTAAATATTGTCTGCGAACAAGGGCTGGAGGAAAGGGAATGAAAACAAAGATATTTGAATAGTTTCACCTACTATCTCCAGTGTAAAAGAGAATGCTGTCAGCCTGTGAAGAGGGAACACATCCCCAAATGCAGATCCATTTCATGCTTCTCTCCAAGATTACCACCTCTTTTGTTCTTAATACACACATATTTGGCAGAGATTTAGTCCCCGATTCCCCCAGAATGGCATATGTCTACAGCAAGCAAGATGTTTTCAGCAAGGAAACACTACCTGCTGTGGCCCGTGCTCACTTTCACCATCTGCTAATATATTCTCCGTCCTCTGAGACTTCACCACACAGCCCAGGGCTGGTTAAATTAATAATGAAGAAAAAGGCTTGGGTGTATGGGTGAAGGGATTAATATCAGTGTCGATTTGAGCTTCAAGTAAAGTTGTAATCCTGCGAACAGGCAATGGCTGGTTCCTAATTTTAACTCTCCTCCCCCACTATTAGAAATAAATAGTCTCAGCTATACAGAAAAAATAGGATTTAATCTTCCATTGACTTTAGCATGAGCAGTGCCAGAAACCTTTACAAAGTTCTGAGTATATCAGGACTTTGAATGGTCTCTGAGCACCGTGTATTGATTCTGTGATAATTTAATACAAAGTAATGGATACCTGGGAGTGACTGCAAGGCAGTAATCCAAACCAAAGCGTTCAAGTGATATCAAAGCACAAATGGCTTTCAACAGTCACTCTAATATTGGTCTCTTTCATGTTCCACTATACAACTAAAACTGACATCGGGGCAAATGATCATGGAGCCATGGAACTCTTAAATTGGCATTTTTAAAAAATGTTGGCAGTTACCGATTTAGATTTCAGTTCAAATAAAACCAACTACCTCATTATTCTTCATTTATCTACCCTATTTTGAAATATTTATAGATTTCCATGTCACATATGTATACTTTTTCAATCCAATAATCCACCAGAAATAGCTCTGCCATCAAGAACATTCTTGTAAACAAATTGTTTGTCTAAACTGTTTCCCCCACTAACAACAATAGTTAACCATCTATTTTTGGTCTTGCTGTGCCTCTACGAAGCACCCTGAGATGTTTTTCTATGTTGAAGGTGCAGTTACTAAAAATGCAGTTACTATATCTAATCATTGGAAATTGTGCTTCCCAAATGTAGACCCATTTCAGAATTCTGTCCAAGCGTACAATCTCCTTTTTCTTAATATGCACATATTTGGCAGACATTTAGTCCTGATTCCCCCAGAGTGGCATATGTCTACAACAAGCAGGATGCTCTCAGCAAGGTAACAGCACCTGCCGTGGCCTGTGCGCACTTCCACCATCTGGTAATACGTTCTCCGTCCTCTGAGACTGAGATATGTTGCAGCCCACTACTGCTCCATCTTGCAGTAGTACATCCTGCATGCAATGCACTCTGCCAAGCCCCTCGTAATATTGAAAACCTCCATCAAATCTCCTCTCATCTTTCTCGAGAACAACCCCAGCTTCTCCAATCTATCCACACAACTTGAAGTCCCTCATCCCTGGAATCATTCTGGTAAATCTTTTCTGCACCCTCTCTAATGCCATCACATCCTTCCTAAAGTGTAGTGTTCACAATTGGACACGATCAATTTTTGGATTTTTCCTAAATAGGACTCTATCCTGAAATGAGAGAGAGAAGGAAAACACTGATTTGCCTGGTCCCACACTAGACGTGGTGATGAATTGCAATAAAAACAGCTGTAATTGAATGCAACCATTTTCAGCTTACACGCCAAGCAACAGTCATTTAGTCATTGGAAAACAACACATTCATTCCTGCCTGATCTTCATATTAAATCCAGCACACAAACACACAACGAACTGGCCGTGCTAAACATTGGAAGAACTGGCAGACTCATTCATACAGCGCCTTTCACAACCTCAGGACATTCCAACACACTTTACAGCCAATGAAATACTTAGGAAGTCACTGCTACAATCTAAGAAATTCAGCAGTCAATTTATGAACAGCAAGCTCCCAAAAACAACAATGTGATGATAACTAGATAATCTGTTTCTGGGATGTTGATTAAAGGATAACTATTGGCCAGGACAATAGCACAAGTAGTGTGAAATAGTATACTGGGGAGCGTTTACATCTACATGAATGGCTAGGCAACACCTCACCCAAAAGACAAACATGAAAACAAGGGCCAGACAAGCAAGAGGTGGAGAGAAACAAACCACTGTAATATACGCTTAGAAACAGAATACCAAAGAAACAAGATGCCCTCTCCTATTAGACTATTGCGAAGTCAGCTGCCTTCAAATTCACCTGGTCCAAATACTTGAAGTTTAGCTGCTTCCATCTCTGAACCTCATCTCATAGTCAGCACTTTGAATCCAGTGGAGTGAAGACTGACCCAGTTCTTAGCGAGTAACAGAGCGACATGGAGACCCAAGGATGTCGTAGTACAATCAGCAATGTCACGAGATACAAGTCAGACACGTCGGATCTCTCTCGTCAAGGACCTTCAGTGAGAACATAAACTTATTTTGTTTCTTAAACCCAAAGTGAATATTGCCTTTCAAACGATGCTTTCAGCACAGCTAGCTCATCAGTCAATCCTATAACAAGAACCAGGCTTGGAGGCACATACGGAGAGCTGTAACCACCTTCACCATTACGAATTGGCAGCAAAACATGGTTTCAGCTATGAAATCGCTATGTATAGAAAACATGTTGAGACCAATAAATCAGGCACATTCCAATGCCTCAGTTAAAGCTCCACCATCCTGAGCAGAGATAGTGGAATGAAACTGAATCATTTTACATTTCATTTCAAGGAAGACTAAAGACACAGAATTGCTCCAACATTGGTGGCTGTGCTTTCAGCTGCTGAGCGCCAAAGCTCTGGAATTCCTTCTCTGAACCTCCCCTAGGCATGTTCCTTAAAACCCACCTCTTTTACCAACCTTTTGGCCACCTGCCCTAACATCTCCTTACGTGGCTCAGTATCAAATTTTGTTTTGTAATGCTCCTGTGAAGTGCCTTGGACATTTAATTATCTTAAAGGTACTATATAAGCCCAAGTTGTTGTTGTTGTGTACAGACTGGCCACAACAATGTCAAATCATTGTGCAGAATGTCCCAGAGAAACAGCATTCTGTACCTTGTGCAGGATATTTCGAAGACACATACAAGATGTCCCCAAAGGCACAGCATTCTATACATTATACAGAATGCCCCCAAAAACATAGAACTCTTTTATGTTGCACAAAACTGTCCTCAAAAAAACAGAATTCTATATGATGCACAGATTAATCCTGGCCTGGTGCCAGGGATGATGCCTCGAGGAGAAAAGGAGAACTCAAAATTGCTTCCAAACAGATTTGAACAGAATAGAAATGACTTGACAGAGTTACCATAATTAGAGGTTTTCACTACTTGTTTGAAAGTTGTCTTGCCCCAATGGAAAATATTCTTTCAGAACTACTCAAAGAGATTTCATGTTTTATGTACTGGGAGGACATGTTTTTTTCTAAAAGCTTTGTTCCTTAACACCCTACCTGTACCTCAGCAGCATTTAAGTAGACTTAATTGTGAGGTCTGGCTGGTCAAAGCCACAAAATAAAATCGGATACATTTGCAGACTTCTCTACACGAAGGCAGCCATGGTGGTTTACTAAACTGATAAAGGGCATTTCAAAGTGAGGTTCTGGGGGGAAAGCAGCAAGCACAGCATTCAGGACAAGTCAGGAGCAGGCGGGGGGAGCATGTTGCCGGTTTCAGATGTCAGACAGGATTGAATTATGACCTGCTGAAGAGCAACTGGTTAAAAGAGATCTGAATTTGTTCCTTTTCCCCCTTCAGCAGGACTGCACCTTTAAAAACTTTTCAGGAAATGACCACAGGATTTGAGGGCTGGAGAGGTCTGATGTCAGGGAAGTTCATCCTTCTCGTAAATCAGGGATATACATCAAAAAAGTGATTTTAAAATCGTTGGCATTTTTTTCTGGGATTCACCCTTCCTCTGTTGAATAACCAGGCATTTAAATGCCACAACAAGATTATCAAGAAACAGATAGAATAGAATAGAATAGAAACCCTACAGTGCAGAAGGAGGCCATTCGGCCCATCGAGTCTGCACCGACCACAATCCCACCCAGGCCCTACCCCCACATATTTACCCGCTAATCCCTCTAACCTACGCATCCCAGGACTCTAAGGGGCAATTTTTTTAACCTGGCCAATCAACCTAACCCGCACATCTTTGGACTGTGGGAGGAAACCGGAGCACCCGGAGGAAACCCACGCAGACACGAGGAGAATGTGCAAACTCCACACAGACAGTGACCCGAGCCGGGAATCGAACCCGGGACCTTGGAGCTGTGAAGCAGCAGTGCTAACTACTGTGCTACCATGCCGCCCGCAAATGATTAAAACAAACTACTCCCTCGCACTAGGTCAAATTCAACGAGAAAGTTGTGCACAAAGGTAGGTACCTAGGTAATAGCCTCGCAAAATCGGCCCTCATTGTTGCCTTAACATTAGAAGGTCAGGGTTCAAGTTTCACTTCAGAATCTCAGCTGGTACTTAAAGAAGGAAGTGCTGCACTGTCGGATGTGCTGTTTTTCCAATGAAACTTTGAGCTGAGAACTTCTTCCAGACCCATCAGATGGATGAAATCGATTCCACGACACGATCTTGAAAACGAGAGTTCTTTCTGGTGCCCTGGCCATTATTTAGCCATGATGTGGAGATGCCGGCGTTGGACTGGGGTAAGCACAGTAAGAAGTCTCACAACACCAGGTTAAAGTCCAACAGGTTTATTTGGTAGCAAATACCATAAGCTTTCGGAGCGCTGCCCCTTCGTCAGATGGAGTGGATATCTGTTCTCCAACAGTGCACAGAGACACAGAAATCAAGTTACAGAATACTAATTAGAATGCAAATCTCTACAGCCAGCCAGGTCTTAAAGGTACAGATAATGTGGGTGGAGGGAACATTAAACACAGGTTAAAGAGATGTGCATTGTCTCCAGACAGAACAGCTAGTAAGATTCTGCAAGATCAGGGGGAAAGCTGTGGGGGTTACTGATAATGTGACATAAATCCAACATCCCGGTTTAGGCCGTCCTCATGTGTGCGGAACTTGGCTATCGGTTTCTGCTCAGACAATACACATCTCTTTAACCTGTGTTTAATGTTCCCTCCACCCACATTATCTGTACCTTTAAGACCTGGCTGGCTGTAGAGATTTGCATTCTAATTAGTATTCTGTAACTTGATTTCTGTGTCTGTGCACTGTTGGAGAACAGATATCCACTCCATCTGACGAAGGGGCAGCGCTCCGAAAGCTTATGGTATTTGCTACCAAATAAACCTGTTGGACTTTAACCTGGTGTTGTGAGACTTCTTACCATTATTTAGCCAACATCGCAAGGCACATCCAGGCACATAGTTAAGTTAAAAAGTTAAGTTGATTTATTAGTCACAAATAAGGCTTACACTAACACTGCAATGGAGTTACTGTGAAATTCCCCATGTTGCCACATTCTGGCGCCTGTTCGGGTCAATGCACCTAACCAGTGTAGGCCAGACCAGGTAAACACAGCAGGTTTCCAACAACTCGCAGGTGCCAGCTCACATATGGCCAGAATTTTTTTTTTAAATGTTGTTTCACACCTCATCATGGAGAGATTCAAGTTGGGTTCCTAATCAAGTATCATAATCACCAAACTAGTATGCTACCCCCTGCATTCTCAGTGTCGAATCAAGACTCATTACATCAATTACGATGTTAATTCCTTAGTTCCTTTAGGTCACTGAATGAGTTAACCATCAAACCACAGCAAATGCTCTGGGATTTTGGGTTTGAATCCCACCGTGGTCAATGGTCAAATCTGAATTCCTTCTCCAATCTATGAAAATCCAAGCCTTTTATTCTACTCATTTCAAACAGGGTGGATGGCAGAGGCTTGAAACAATACACACGACTACTTCAACTCTCTTTCTCTCGGGAAGCAGCTGGCATCGACTCATCAACAAAGAACAAAGAACAAAGAACAATACAGCACAGGAACAGGCCCTTCGGCCCTCCAAGCCCGCGCCGCTCCCCGGTCCAGGATTGAATCCTGAATCCAGGATCCCCACCCAATTTTCCAGCCTATCTACATACCAATATCCTATCCACCGAGCTGTCCCTCACAGCTACGATGCTTTGTTCATTACAACCTATTAACTCACCCCCACCCCCCCATTCCAGACCATGTGATCTCCAGGGAGAGGCGAAAACCCAGAGTGAAAAACCCCAGGGCCAATATGGGGAAAAAAAAATCTGGGAAATTCCTCTCCGACCCCCTGAGGCGATCGAAACGAGTCCAGGAGATCACAATGGCCCCGATCGGAAAATGCTTCCCAACCCTAGTCATTTCCACTTCCACGAACACCATATGAATCCCCTGCCCCCGAGACAGGTTCCCAACTATCCGCAGTCTCACTCTGTACTGGCACCAGCAAGATGATCGTAGAATGAAGCCTTGAAACGAGAAACCAGGAACAATTAGCCCGCGCCGCTCCCTGGTCCAAACTAGATCACTCTTTTGTATCCCTCCATTCCCACTCCGTTCATATAGCTGTCTAGATAAGTCTTAAACGTTCCCAGTGTGTCCGCCTCCACCACCTTGCCCGGCAACACATTCCAGGCCCCCACGACCCTCTGTGTGAAATATGTCCTTCTGATATCTGTGTTAAACCTCCCCCCCTTCACCTTGAACCTATGACCCCTCGTGAACGTCACCACCGACCCGGGGAAAAGCTTCCCACCGTTCACCCTATCTATGCCTTTCATAATTTTATACACCTCTATTAAGTCTCCCCTCATCCTCCGTCTTTCCAAGGAGAACAACCCCAGTTTCCCCAATCTCTCCTCTTAACCAAGCCCCTCCATACCAGGCAACATCCTGGTAAACCTCCTCTGTACTCTCTCCAAAGCCTCCACGTCCTTCTGGTAGTGTGGCGACCAGAACTGGACGCAGTATTCCAAATGCGGCCGAACCAACGTTCTATACATCTGCAACATCAGACCCCAACTTTTATACTCTATGCCCCGTCCTATAAAGGCAAGCATGCCATATGCCTTCTTCACCACCTTCTCCACCTGTGACGTCACCTTCAAAGATCTGTGGACTTGCACACCCAGGTCCCTCTGCGTCTCTACACCCTTTATGGTTCTTCCATTTATCGTGTAGCTCCTCCCTACATTATTCCCACCAAAATGCATCACTTCGCATTTATCAGGATTGAACTCCATCTGCCATTTCCTTGCCCAAATTTCCAGCCTATCTATATCCTTCTGTAGCCTCTGACAATGTTCCTCACTATCTGCAAGTCCTGCCAGTTTTGTGTCGTCCGCAAACTTACTGATCACCCCAGTTACTCCTTCTTCCAGATCATTTATATAAATCACAAACAGCAGAGGTCCCAATACAGAGCCCTGCGGTACACCACTAGTCACAGGCCTCCAGCCGGAAAAAGACCCTTCCACTACCACCCTCTGTCTTCTGTGACCAAGCCAGTTCTCCACCCATCTAGCCACCTCCCCCTTTATCCCATGGGATCCAACCTTTTTCACTAGCCTACCATGAGGGACTTTGTCAAACGCTTTACTAAAGTCCATATAGACAACATCCACGGCCCTTCCTTCGTCAACCATTTTGGTCACTTCTTCAAAAAACACCACCAGGTTCGTGAGGCATGACCTCCCTCTCACAAAACCATGTTGACTATCGTTAATGAGTTTATTCCTTTCTAAATGCGCATACATCCTATCTTTAAGAATCTTCTCCAACAACTTCCCCACCACGGACGTCAAGCTCACCGGCCTATAATTACCCGGGTTATCCTTCCTACCCTTCTTAAATAATGGGACCACATTGGCTATCCTCCAATCCTCTGGGACCTCACCTGTGTCCAGTGACGAGACAAAGATTTGCGTCAGAGGCCCAACTATTTCACCTCTCGTCTCCCTGAGCAGCCTTGGATAGATTCCATCAGGCCCTGGGGATTTGTCAGTCTTTATATTCTCTAACAAACCTAACACTTCCTCCTTTGTAATGGAGATTTTCTCCAACGGTTCAACACTCCCCTCCGAGACACTCCCAGTCAACACATCCCTCTCCTTAGTGAATACCGACGCAAAGTATTCATTTAGGATCTCCCCTACCTCTTTGGGCTCCAAGCATAAGTCCCCACTTTTGTCCCTGAGAGGTCCGATTTTTTCCCTTACAACCCTTTTGTTCCTAACGTATGAATAAAATGCCTTGGGATTCTCCTTAATCCTGTCTGCCAAGAACATTTCGTGACCCCTTTTTGCTCTTCTAATTCCCCGTTTGAGTATTTTCCTACTTTCATTATACTCTTCCAGAGCTCCCTCCGTTTTTAGCTGCTTGGACCTAACATACGCCTCTCTTTTCCTTTTGACCAGTCCCTCAATTTCCCTGGTTATCCACGGTTCTCTAATCCTACCCTTCCTATCCTTCTTTTTTACAGGCACATGCTTGTCCTGTAGCCCTAACAACCATTCCTTAAAAGACTGCCACATACCAGATGTGGATTTACCCTCAAACAGCCTCTCCCAATCAAGAGCTGCCAATTTCTGCCTGATCCCAATAAAGTTAGCCTTCCCCCAATCCAACACCTTACCCTTGGGACACCACTCATCCTTTTCCATCACTATCCTAAAGCTAACAGAATTGTGGTCACTATTTGCCACATGTTCCCCGACCAAAACTTTGAAGACCTGACCGGGTTCATTCCCCAGCACCAGGTCCAGTATAGCCCCCTCTCTAGTCGGGCTGTCCACATATTGTTCCAACGAACCCTCCTGTACACATTTTACAAATGCCTCACCATCCAGAGTCCCTGCCCTCAGCGATTTCCAGTCTATACCAGGGAAATTGAAGTCTCCCACTACAACAACCCTATATTTCCTGCACCTATCCAGTATCTCCTGACATATCCATTCTTCCACTTCCCTTGGGCTGTTGGGGGGCCTGTAGTACACCCCCAACATAGTGACTGCGCCTTTCCTGTTTCTAAGCTCCACCCAGAGTGACTCGCTACACGACTCCTCCGAATTGTCCTCCCTCTGCACCGCTGTAATATGCTCTCCAACCAATACCGCTACTCCCCCACCTCTTTTGGCCCCTCCTCTGTCTCGCCTAAAACACTTGTACCCTGGAATATTCAGCTGCCAGTCCTGTCCCTCTTTCAACCAAGTCTCCGTCACCGCAACCACATCCAAATTCCTCGTGCGCATTAAGGCCCCAAGTTCGTCTGTTTTACCTGCTACGCTCCTTGCATTGAAGTATAAGCACTCCAGACCCCCAGGCTCAGTGAGGTCGTCCTCCCCCAGAGTGCTCTTCTTCTTTGCCAGCCTTGTCCCAGCCCCAAGCTCGTCCCCAGCCACCACACTTATAGACCTAATAGTTTGATCCCCACCCCCCTGCCACACTAGTTTAAACCCCCCCGAACTGCATTAGCAAAGCTCCCAGCCAGGATATTTGTGCCCTTCCAACTTAGTTGTGACCCCTCCCTCTTGTACAGGTGCCATCCTCTCCTGAAAACCTCCCATTGGTCTATGAAAATAAAGCCCTCCCTCCTGGACCAGTCCTTTAGCCAGGCATTCATTTGAACCAACTCCCTATTCTTATCCTCACTGGCACGAGGCATTGGGAGCAGCCCAGAGATGGCCACCCTAGTGAACCTACTTTTTAACCTATTTCCCAACTCCCTGAATTGCTCCCTTAGGACCCCCCTACTCTTCCTATCTACGTCATTTCCACCAATGTGTATAATGACATCCGTTTCTTTATCTTCCCCTTTTAAAATGCCTCCTATCCGCTCGGAGACATCCGTGACCCCAGCACCAGGTAGGCAGACTACCATCCTGGAGTCCCGTTCGCCCCCACAGAATCGCCTGCCTGCTCCCCCATACCTCCACAACGGCACAAGCAACAGAGGGCATAGATTCTTATTCCACTGCTAATTAGCCAACAGGGTCGTCAGAATGGTCTTTGGCCATTCATTCTAAATACACAAAAAAAGACACTGCAAGCACATTTAATAATATTCTGATCAGCTATAAGCTTTGCAACGCATCTCTATCCCAAATATTATACCATTTTTAATGCATTTTATTTTCTCTTGGCTAATCCACCGGGCAATCTTATTACTGCCCTGGAGGTGACTGGTCAGTTCAGTACAAAGAGTCCAATCTAACGGTCCTTTGGTGTCGGTCTTTGAGATAGGGACTATACCTCTCAGCCACCAAGGAAAAATGTGCAAAATGTTACACGCTCTCTTGCAGCCCCTCGGCTGACAATTAAACATCAAGCAGAAAGATACTTTGACTCTGCTTTTCAAGCAGCCCGTGACAGTGTGATTCTCCCATAACAGGTCCTACACTCAGCACTGTTTTATTAAAATATAGCCCAGTCTGGTGAGAACATATGAATATGGCAGCAGTTCAGCTGAGTATGAAAGAATTGCAATCAACTGCATCTGTAATAAAACTCAAATGATTTTCTTCCTTTCCAACATTTCAACTTGTACTATTTCGACCACCTCCAGCCTAGTCTGCAGCCACAGTATCGTGGCTACAAACAGGTGTGCAACAGAGGCTTGAAACAATACACACGACTACTTCAATTCTCTTTCTCTAGGGAAGCAGCTGGCATCGACTCATCAACCTTGCCTGCCCCCCCATACCTCCACAACGGCACAAGCAACAGAGGGCATAGATTCTTATCCCACTGCTAATTAGCCAACAGGGTCGTCAGAATGTGTTCCACTGCTGCCAAGTCCAGTTGGGGCCTGACAACAGTAGTGCTATACATACATCTGCCAATTCAATGAATGAAGATATTGACTCCCATTGAAACTATTTAACTGACCTTCCAAAACATAGAGCTGTAAATGAGCATGCATTTTGAACAGTTCTAAGACCGCAAGAACAGGAGTTGACCATAAGACCAGTCCAAAGATGTGCGGGTTAGGTTGATTGGCCAGGTTAAAAATTGCCCCTTAGAGTCCTGAGATGTGTAGGTTAGAGGGATTAGCGGGTAAATATGTGGGGATAGGGCCTGGGTGGGATTGTGGTCGGTGCAGACTCGATGGGCCGAATGGCCTCCTTCTGCACTGTAGGGTTTCTATGATTCTATGAAGGTCATTCAAGTCTGTTCCGCCATTCAATAATGATCGCTGGCTTTATATCTCAACTCTATTTTCCCACCCAATTCACCCATATCCTGCGATTACCTTTGTGTCCAAAGATTTATCAATCTCGGCCCTGAATATACTCCACGGCTGAACATCCACAGCCCTCTGGGGTAGATAATTCCAAAGATTCACAACCATCTCAGTGAAGAAATTTCTTCTCATCTCAGTCCGAAATTATATTCTGACATAAGCTGAAACGTTTCAACCCTTATGCACCCTGGAAATACAGCAAGTAAAGCAGCTGTCTTCAACAATCTACAAGCTCACAAGCTTTCCACAAGCTCCAGAGGGAAACCTAAACCAAATAATAGTTGCCTATCGGATATGTTATCCACTGGCTTCAGTTTGTTGGTGCAGACGAACGTGCACAACTGTTTCAATAAATATTCCAATCGCTTCTAAAAATGTCTTAACGCAGGTTTCATTTACACTACAACTGCAGTGTCAGTGTGCCATGGTTTCACTTTGTACCGGCATTTAGTTGCAGTATTAATGTGGAGTCAGGAGCTGAGCTTACTCCAGAGCCAAGTGCCAGCAGGCAGCTCGGGTTTGGACTCCAACTCTCAATGCAACATCTTAGCATTAGAAGTGAAGCCACTTCACATGAGGCACGGTGGTACAGTGGTTAGCACTGCTGCCTCACAGCTCCAGGGACCTGGGTTCGTTTCCTGGCTTGGTCACTGTCTGTGTGGAGTCTGCACATTCTCCTCATGTCTCCTGCGTGCGTTTCCTTTGGGTGTTCCATTTTCCTCCCACACTCCAAAGATGTGCGAGTTAGGTTGACTGGCCATGCTAAATTGTCCCTTAGTGTCCCGGGATGCGTAGATTAGAGGGGATTAGCGGGGTAAACATGTGGGGTGACGGGGATAGGGCCTGGGTGGGATTGTTGTCAGTGCAGACTCGATGAGCCAAATGGCCTCCTTCCGCACTGCAGAGTTCCTATGATTCTATGAATAAGCTCATAGTCCCTTACTTTACATAACTCCTGTTACAGCGCTCATGAAAGGGATAAAATAAATAAAAATGGCTTTTTCAAAATATCAAAACAAAACATAGGGTTGTTCTAAAACTTCTCAACTCGCTTATCAGGCTGAAGCCAGAAACAGGAAAACCTGCATGAGGAAGGAGTTCCTAACAAGTGAAACACTGAAAAATGCTCTGTTAGGGAAAGAAATTAAGCTTACATTTACACAGTACTTACAAACAAAAAAAGATTGCTCCACCCAACTCATCTCTGCTAGTGTTCCACATTCAAACAACCTTCCGGGTGAAGAACTTCCTCCTGAATTCCTAATCGGATTCTGCAACTCGCTACCAAACGGACTCATTTGTGACATCTACCATAGAAGCATTTAGGGGGAAGCCAGAATAGCACACAAAGGAGAAGGAAATTAGAAGATTGTCTCAATAGGGTGAGGTGAACAACAGTAGGAGGATGTTGGTGTAAGAGCAGTGAGTGGAAACCTAGGCGAGTGAGAGGGCTGCATGAGTGCCCCTCCTTCACCTCAGTGGGCCACAAGATTGAAAGTGGGCTTGTCACTAATCTTGACCCCACGAATAAGATTAAATACATTTCATAAATCCAAAAATGTGCAGGTTCGGTGGATTGGCCAGGCTAAATTGCCCCTTAGTGTCCAAGTTGTGAAAGTTAGGTGGATTAGCAATGATCAATGCGCAGGGCTACAGGTTTAGTGCAGGGGGTTGGGCCTAGGTCAGATGCTCCTTCGGACGGTCAGTACAGACTCGATGGGCCAATGGTCTCTTGTGCACTGTAGGGATTCTATGGATATACATCAATTATTTCGTAACTAGTTGTAGAAAATGCTTAATCATTTAATGATTAAGTTGGTTAGCTCAGTCAGCTGGACAATTGGTTTATGATGCGGAGCAATGCCAACAATGCAGGTTCAATTCCCGTACCAGCTAAGGTTGTTCATGAAGGCCCCTCTTCTCAACCTTGAGGTGTGGTGATCCTCAGGTTAAATCACCAGGGGAGAGCAGCCTGAGGTCACCTGGGACTGTGGAAACTTTACCTTTTAAGAGAATATCATCACCTTCAAATGGTGAGAACAAAGAAATATTTATACTTTGGATGCAGAGGGAATGCAAAGCTCTCACAGTCAATGTTGCGTGCAATCAGCATGCACCTCATTTGACTTGCCCTTTCTTTACATTTGTATCACTTCAGTCATACCAGTAGGAAAAAAATACATGGACAGAAATCAGCGGAAGATGGCGAACCCTGCACCTGAGCAAAGGAAAAGAAAAATGTCTCATCGGCTGCACTCAAAACTCAAATGGGCGACATGTGACACCCCCCCCCCCTGCAAGCCGCAGGTTACCCACCAATGGTATAGAGTATATATCCCGGCAGGATCCGGTTGGACCAAATAGCCTGTCTCTGTCCTACATATTTTATGTGATTAACTCCACAAAACGCTATGTGGGGACAGAAATTGAACTTTCATTGATGTTGTACCTTAATACTTCCTAAAATTACCTCAAACTAACAATCTGCCTTTCAAACTGCAGTCACCACTGCAAGTAAAGTAACAGGTTACAGGGATGTATTGGTGCTGAAGCTTTTCTTTTATTCATTCGTTGCTGGCTGGCCAGCATTTATTGCCCATCCCTAGTTGCCCTTCAGTAGGTGGTGGTGAGCTGCCTTCTTGAAACCCACGTGCTATGGGTTGATACAACTGAGTGGCTTGCTAAGCGATTTCAGAGTCAACCGCATTGCTGTGGTTCTGGAATCACATGTAGGCCAGACCAGGTAAGGATGGCAGATTTCCTTCTCTAAAGGATATTAGTGAGCCAGCTGGATTTTTCCAACAACCAGCAGTGGTTTCATGGTCATCAGTAGATTTTTAATTCCAGAATATTTTTTATTGAATTTAAATTCCACCATTTGCTGTGGCGGGATTTGAATCCAGGTCCCCAGAACATTAGCTGAGTTTCTGGATTAATAATGATAATACCACCAGGCCATAAACTGCTCTAGCTGCCGAGAGATGGTGAGTTAAATTCCCACATTGAGCCAGTTGTGAAATTGAGCTTAATAAATCTGGACACTTGTGTGCTCACACCCTGAGAAAAATGCAGACAGAAAGGATGCCAGATTGGTGGTCAAAAAAATCCTCCAACTGGTCTTTTTAAAATATATTATACACATTTTTTTTGTTTTCTGATTTCTATAAAGGGCAGTTTGTAAATTCTTATTAATTACAGTAATACACACACACATATCTATATTAAAAACAAAATATATATATATTTTAAAAACAGGAAACATATATAAACCCCTACGTAGATACTTACTTCAGCACAGAAGAAGAAGCTGAATGAGGAGTAACTGATAAGTTATTCTAATTTTAATAAATAGTTTGTGAAGCTAAGATATGGCAGGGCAGCTCCAAGTGGAATGTACACCCTGTGGAATGTGGGAAGTCACGGACGCACCATGTGTCCTCAACAAGCACATCTGCAAGAAGTGTCGCTGCTTTCAGCAGCTTGAGTTCAAGTTTCGGAATTCATGCTGTGGTTAGAGTCGCAGTGGTACATCCAGGAGGCTGAGAACTATGTGAATAGCACATTTAGAGAGGTAGTCACACCCCAGGTCAGGAGCATGCAGGCAGAGAGGGAATGCATGACCACCAGGCAATCTAAGAGAACCAGGCATGAGGTGCAGGAGTCCCATGAGTTGATCTTGCTTGTGAACCTGTTTTCCACTTTGGATACTAGACAGGACCATGGTTCCTCAGAGCAAGAGCCAAGTCCATGGCACGACGGATGGCTCAGCTGCACCAGAAGTGAGAAAGAAGAGTGGACAAGCAATAGTGATTGGGGATTCATTCGTCGGGGGAACAGAGAGGTGTTTCTGCAGCCATTGACATGACTCCGGGATGGTAATTTGCCTCCCTGGGGGATCAAGGATGTCACAGAGCAGCTGCAGGACATTCTTCTGGAGAACATTGAACAACTAAAGGCTGTGGTCCACTTTGATACGAACAATATAGGAAAAGGGGTGAAGTCCTGAAAGGAGATTTTAGAAAGTTAGGAAAGAAATTAAAAACCAGGACCTCAAAAGCAGAAATCTCCAGATTTCTTCTCGTGTAATTTGCTAGTGAGCATAGGAATAGGGGGCAAAAACAGAAAATGCTGGAAAAGCTCAGCATCTGTGGAGAGAGAATAGAGCTAATGCTTCGAGTCTGGAAGAGGAATAGAAGGATTGAGTGAATGAACACATGGCTGGAGAAATGGTGTAGCAGGGAGGAAATTAGATTTCTGAAGCATTGGGATCAGTTCTGAGGCAGGTGGGACCTAAACAAGATGGATGAGTTGCACCTTAGCAGGTACTAACATCCTCGCAGGGAGATTTTCTAGTGCTGTTGGGGAGGGTTTGAACCAACTTGACAGGGAGGGTGGGAATCTGAGAGGGAGCTCAGATTGGAGAGAAGCGAACATTTCTAAAAGGAAGTACGTGAAATTCAAATGTGGACAAAATACAGAATAATGTTAAAAAGACAAAGTTAAGAAGACTCTATCTGAATGCACACAGTATTCAAAACAAGGTAGATAATTTGAAGGTACAAACAGAAGTAAACAAGTATGAATTAATTGCCTTTACGGAGATGTGGCTCAGGCTGAGATATGAATATTCAAGGATGTTTAACATGCAAGAAGGATTGGCAAAAATGAAAAGATGGGCGTAGCGCTGCTAATAAGGGACAAAATCAGTACATTAGTGCGGCAGGATTTTAAGTCGAGATAGCAGGATGTGGAATCAGTTTGGGTGAAGCTATGAAACAGCAAGGAGTTGTTCATAGGCCATCAAACAGTAGTGGTAATGTTGAGTAGGATATAAATCAGGAAATTAGAGGTGCAAATAATAAAGGTAATACAGTAATTATGAGTGATTTCAATCCACATATAGACTAGATAAACCAAATCAGCGTTAATACTATGGAAGGTGAATTCCTGGATGTATGAGATGGGTTTCTGGTGCAACATGCTGAAGAACCAACTAGGATCAGGCTATTTTAGAGTAATGAGAAAGCGCTAACTAATAATTTTGTTGCAAAGGAGACTTGCGGAAATAGTGACCATAATATGATAGAATTTTATATTAAGTCTGAAAGTGAGATTGTTCATTCCAAAACTGGGGTCTTAAATCTGAACGTAGCAAATTAAGAAGGTATGAGGGGAAAGTTGGATATAGTGGATTGGTAAAATATATTAAAAGATTTGACAGTAGATGGACAATGGCTCGTATAAATTAGCTTGGGCTACAGCTGTTCACATTCTATATAAATTATTTGTACACGGGGATCAAATTTACAGCCTCAAATTTGCTGATGACACAAAACTACAAAGAACAAAGAAAATTACAGCACAGGAACAGGCTCTTCGGCCCTCCAAGCTTGCACCAACCATGCTGCCCGACTGAACTAAAACCCCCTACCCTTCCGGGGACCATATCTCTCTATTCCCATCCTATTCATGTACTTGTCAAGCTGCCCCTTAAAAGCCACTACCGTATCCGCTTCCACTACCTCCCCTGGCAACAAGTTCCAGGCACCCACTACTCTCTGTGTAAAATATCTGCCTCGTACATCTCCTTTAAACCTTGCCCCTTGCACCTTAAACCTATGCCCCTAGTAATTGACTCTTCCACCCTGGGAAAAAGCTTCTGACTGTCCACTCTGTCCATGCCTCTCATAATCTTGTAGACTTCTATCAGGTCGCCCCTTAACCTCCGTCGTTCCAGTGAGAACAAACCAAGTTTCTCCAACCTCTCCTCATAGCTAATGCCCTCCCATACCAGGCAACATCCTGGTAAATCTTTTCTGTACCCTCTCCAAAGCCTCCACATCCTTCTGGTAGTGTGACGACCAGAATTGAACATTATATTCCAACTGTGACCTAACTAAGGTTCTATAAAGCTGCAACATGACTTGCCAATTTTTAAACTCAATATCCCAGCCAATGAAGGCAAGCATGCCATATGCCTTCTTGACTACCTTTTCCACCTGCACTGCCACTTTCAGTGACCTGTGTACCTGTACACCCAGATCCCTTTGCCTGTCAATACTCTTAAGGGTTCTGCCATGTACTGTATATTTCCTATGTGTATTAGACCTTCCAAAATGAATTACCTCACATTTGTCCGGATTAAATTCCATCTGCCACCTCTCCGCCAAAGTCTCCATCTGATCTATATCCCGCTGTATCCTCTGATGTTCCTCATCACTATCCGCAAATCCACCAACCTTTGTGTTGTCCGCAAACTTACTAATCAAACCAGTTACATTTTCCTCCAAATCATTTATATATATTACAAACAGCAAAGGTCCCAGCACTGATCCCTGAGGAATGCCACTTGTCACAGCCCTCCATTCAGAAACGCACCCTTCCACTGCTACCCTCTGTCTTCTTTGACCGAGCCAGTTTTGTATCCACCTTGCCAGCTCACCTCTGATCCCATGCGACTTCACCTTCTGCACCAGTTTGCCATGAGGGACCTTGTCAAAGAGGTGGGAATGTAAATTGTGAGGAGCACGCAAGGAGGTTCAAGGGGATTTGGTTAAGTGAGTGAGCAAGAAGATCGAAGATGGAATATAACGTGAATAAGTGTGAAGCTATCCACTTTGGTAGAAAAACAGAAAGGCAGAGTATTTCTTAAATGATGATAGGTTGGCAAATGTTGATGTCCAAAAGGACTTGGGTGTCCTTGTTCATGAGCTGTTCAGGGCGGCACGGTAGCACAGTGGTTAGCACTGCTGCTTCACAGCTCCAGGGTCCCGGGTTCGATTCCCGGCTCGGGTCACTGTCTGTGTGGAGTTTGCACATTCTCCTCGTGTCTGCGTGGGTTTCCTCCGGGTGCTCCGGTTTCCTCCCACAGTCCAAAGATGTGCGGGTTAAGTTGATTGGCCAGGTTAAAAATTGCCCCTTAGAGTCCTGGGATGTGTAGGTTAGAGGGATTAGCGGGTAAATATGTGGGGTGGGATTGTGGTCGGTGCAGACTCGATGGGCCGAATGGCCTCCTTCTGCACTGTAGGGTTTCTATGATTCTATGATTCTACTAAGAGCTGGCAGGCAGGTGCAGCAAGCAATTAGGAAGGCAAATTGTATGCTGGTCATCATCACAGGGGAATTTGAGTACAGGAGTAAAGAGGTCTTGCTGAAATTGTGTAGATCCTTGGCGAGACCGCACCTGGAGTATTGTGTACCATTTTAGTCTCCTTACCAAAGGAAGGATATAGTTGTCAGAGAGTTAGTGCAATAAAGGTTCACCAGGTTAAATCCTGGGATGGTGGAATTGTCTAGTGAGAAGAGACTGAGGAAACTGGGCCTGTAACCTTAGAGCTTCAGTCGTGGTGATCTCACTGAAACTTACAAAATTCTTGGAATGTGACAGGATAAATGAGATTGGATATTTCCCTTGGCTGGTGAGTCAAGAACCAGAGGACACAATTATGGAATAAAATATAGATCATTTAAGACTGGGATGAGGAGGAATCTCTTCACTCATACAGTGGTAGATCTTTGGAATTCTCTACCCCAAGGCTGTGAAGGTCATTGATTGAGCACGTTCAAGACCATGACCTTCTGACTCAGAGGAAAATGTGCTACCACTGAGTCAAGATACTGTTTAATCCCTTGTGGTCACGGAGAGATATGATTTTATCCAGCTTAGTGTTTGATCATTACTATTTAAATTGCAGGTAAGTACTTGAACCAATCACTCGATTGATTCCTAATTCTGGGATGAGAACATTGCCCGATGATGAGTGGCCCAGTAAATTGGGCCGATATGCCTTGAGTTTAGAAGAATGAAAGGTGATCTCATCGTAAAATGTCACATCATTATTAGAAATTTGACAAGATAGGTAGGTTTTAAGGAACAGCTTAAAGGAGAGAGTGGTAGACAGGCAGAGAGATTTGGAAAGGAATTCCAGAGCTTAGGAAGCTGAAATCATGGCTGCCAGTGATGGAGTTACAGAAATCAGCATTGCACAAAATGCTAGAATTGGACGAACACAGAGATTTCTTGGCTGTAGGAGGTTTTAGAGGTAGGGTTGATTGAGGCCACAGGGATTTGGAAACAAGGATGAGAGTTTTAATTTTAAATGTTTCCAAAATGAAAGTTAATAGACTTCAACAAGCACAGAGAGTGATGGGAGAAAGGGATTTGATGCAAGTTACAATACAGATAGCAACATTTTGAATGAGTTCAAATTTACGAATGGTGCTAAGAACAAAGGCCAGCCAGAACAGCACTGGAGGGGATCCATCCTGTGGCTTTGGAGCATATAAAGATAAAGATTTGGAGCATATAGCCAGGACACTCCACCATCTTAGAAATTTCAGCTGCATCATAACTGACAGCAGCCAAATATGCTGGTGGACCCTAATGGAGGGAAGAGAATGTTTGCTGAAAAACCTCCACAGTACAAACTAGATCCAGCACGCCGATTCCATTAAGGAAACCAGCACTATTGAGATGCAGTAACTTCTAACTGATTCCAATAACCTTCAAGAAGACACAGTGACTCAATAATGATCATTTTATCCGGTCTGTGCACAGGATCTTGGCAGGAGCTCAAGTTGCCATGGTTTGAGACCTCGGTGACCCATGTTCCATGTCATCACTCCTGAAACTGCCCAATTGTTCACGTTAGGTTAGAGGAGATGCTTTTCAATCAAGAGAGGAGGAACATTAAAACAGGTAAAATATATATTGTTTCCAAAAGGCTGGTGTCTGGAATACTGATGGTGGAATTTTCCCATCCCGCATGCCATGGGAATCGACAGGACCATGCAAAGGTCCGTTTACCTTGGGGGGGATTTTCCGATCTTGGGGTGAGAGTCCATTACAGTTCGCAAAATGCAATTGTGCCTTAGGCGATTTTTAATTTAGCCAGAGGACCACACTGGCTTCCCTTTTTTGTACTTCTTTTCGTGCATATGCAACAGGAAAATATGCAATTTGACAGTGTAACATTCGGCGTGCCAGTTAGGTTTCAAAAATGTAGTGCAGGGAGGAAGGCTGCACAAAAACTTTGGCAGGAAGGTTAATCTGTCTCCTTTATAAATACCAGAACCTGATGAGACAATTCCGTCTTCCCTAACTCTGTAAATGCAGAACTTCGCACCATTTTCTTTCTATTCTAGAAGTATTAAGGATACACACAGGATTAAAGACGACCCCCAACCTCCCACTAAATTACCAGCCTAAATCCGAGAGGGTTAAATAAAGTGGCCGTGAGGAAGGATTAGCCTCGTTACACTGACAGTCTATGTTTCTTTTTATGTGCCTGATAAAACCTATTACAGTCACGTACTGATCTTTGTATGAGGAACTCTAGAAGCAGAGGATAATCAGCCAACACTTCAGCACTCTGAAGGGTGATTGCATGCCTCCGAGTAAGTAGATTGCAGTGGGTACAGCAAAGTGGCCAAAATGACTTGTACGTAGCTCGCAGGCAATAATCCTGATATTCTCACCAGCATTCCCATTCTCCAGGCCCGTCAGGTCACAAGGATCAGCAGAGTACATCTGTGCATCCTCGCCTGTCGGCAGCCCCATTCTAGTTTAACCAGAAACGAAAGGTACAATAAACAGGCACAAAGGTTGTCACTCAACTTAACACATGATTTTATAGAGTGCACGGAGATGAAATAGACTGCAGAAGAAAATCCACGGGCTGATTTTTCAACTGGCACAGGTCCCATACGATTGCTTAATGAACTCCCACTGTACGTGCTTTAATGCTGCCATTAACTCTTTCAGGGCCTGCATTATAAAAGCATATCCAGGGGGATTTAAGTGCAATTCCATTCAAACAAAACAGCATCAGTCAGGAAGTATACTCTCCAGTTTCCAGTTATTCCAATATAAACAATACCTCTTTCTGAAAATACACAGATAAGCTTGCTGCAATCATTATAGTTCATTCTCCACTGAAGATCAACCACATGAAAACCTTGCCCGTGTTCCGGTAAATAACATGGTGAGCCAGCTATACAAAATCTTCCATCTGCACACACTACATATTCACAAAACCTTCATTTCTGCTGTCATGCTTCTGTTGCATTTTTGGATCAATTCTTTCTCATTATAAATCCTTGATCACATTTATAATGGGAATGACCTGTGTAAACCTATCCTGCTGTAATCTTGTCCTCTCACCGGATATGTATTTTTCAGTTCCCCTCAGCGTGTCTTGCAGAGAAAATCACATGCCTCAAATGACTCCACTGCTCCCTTTTCCAAATCATATACTGTAAAGTACAGCACAAGAGGAGGACATTCGGCCCATCAAGTCAGCTCCTGCTCTTTCTAAGAGCAATCTAGCTAGTCCATTCCCCTGCTCTTTCCCCAAATTCCTACAAGTATTCTTTAAGTACTTCATCAAATTTCCTTTTCAATAATACCATCAAAACCAATCAATCTAACAGGCAATGTATTGCAAATCCTAACCCAATCATTGCATAAAATGGGTTTTTTTCTCATGTCACCTGTTTTTTTCCCCTGATGTTGACCTCAGGTTATCAATGCTTCAGTCATTGGAAACAGTTTCTCCTCATTTTCTTTATTTTCACTATTTTAAACACCTCTATCAAATCTCGCCTGAGCCTTCCTTGCTCCAAGGAGAACAAATTGTTGCAAACTTCGTTATTTAACATAAAATTTAAATATTATATAAAAAGAGCAGAACGCAGGAATTAAATCAGCACGCCTTCGTTTCATGAGGCACCGACCACGGCTCGGCTGAAAGCTACGTTTGGTTTTGACCATCCATGCGAAATGTGAAAGGAAATTGGTTTTGTGTACTATATTACAGATTTAAAGCTTTTTGTCCTTTTGTGTGAGCGACAGTGCTTTTATTTGACCCAATTAGAATGGTTTGTGCTAGTTGCCATGCAACTTGAGATACTTAGAAGGCTGTGCACATGGTTGAGTTGATATAAATATATATTGATGCCGTGGCAACGTGCTTCTAAAAGATAAACCAAATGTAAGTAGATTCATTAAGTAAAGTGATCAAAATAAGAATAGAGGAGGTCCGGAGACACCATTTTACATGTTGTCAAAGAGAAGAAGGATTAAGTAACAATTCACCTGTTTGTCTTGGATTGTGAAATATCACACGGAAATTTCCATACAAGGGGACAGTTCCTGTCTGCACGGAGCTGCAATACTCCTGCAATCTACTCAGGAAAGCTGTGTTGCCGAGACACAAATTACCTGTAAAACTCACCTGTGTCCATGAAACCAATGCCAAAGCGAACACAGCGCATCAGAAAAAAAGCACCCCTTCCAAAATAAATCATGTCTGTTCCAGAAACACTGCACCTAAAAAAAACCCACAATCTCACTTTGTCACCTGAATACAATCGGCCAGTTTCCAGCCCCAAACCACCATGACACCCGATTCAGTCTTCCAATGCCCACTTGCTAAAGCAATCACTGCAAAACAGAATATCCAAACCATCCATCACAAATCTCTGCACTTTGACAGCATCGTATTAAAGGAACACTGCAGCGAGATGAAATAAACAGGCAAGCAGCACGGCAATGACTGGCTAGTTAAAGTTCCCTTCTCATTTAGCAAATGGTGGTGCTGTATCACCTTCACTCCTCAACAAAGGACAATAACAAAAGTGATTAAATAAGCGAGAGACATAAAAATGATATGAAAGAAGGAAGAAATTAGAAAGAGCAAATGTGGATCCTTAAGAGTCGGAGATGTGAGAAATAATAATGGTGAATAAAGAAATGGCAGACACAGTAACTAAATACTTAATAGCTGACTTTGAAGTTGAAGGCACAAAAATCCTTCCAGAGATAGTGGGAAACCAAGGGTCTGGGGAAAATGCAGCAATTAATGGGTCTAAAAGTAAAACAAATCCCTGGATCTGATGGACGACACCCTCGGGTTTTAATAGTGGTGGCAATGGAGATAGTGAACACGTTGGTTTTCATCTTTCAGAATTTCCTAGATTCTAAGATGGTCCCCATGGTTTGAAAGGCAACAATTCAAGCAAGGAGGGCAAGAAGTCAAGCCAATCAACAATTGGTAAAATGACAGGATCTATTTTTAAAACGTATCAGGTATTTGAAAAATTAGAATATGATTAGGCAGGGGCAACATGGGTTTTTGAAAGGAAAATTGTGTTTGACAATTCTGTTAAGATTTTTGAGGTTGTAATGAAGGTAGAGAAGGAACACAAATGGGTGTTGCGTATTTGGATTTTCAACAGGCAGTCAACAAGGTGCCACGCAAGAGGTTATACACACAATTAAGGCTTGTGGGATTGGGGTAATATACAAGCACAGATTGAGGATTGGTTAACAGACAGAAAAAACAGACATTTTCAGGTTAACAGGCTGTAACGAATGGAACACGGCAAGGATCAATGCGTGTGCTTTAACTATTTACAATCTATTGCCATGAATTTGATGAGGGGACTGAGTATAATGTATCCAGGTTTGCTGATGATACAAAGTTAGTGGGAACGTAAACTCTGAGGATGCAAAAAAGCTGCCAACAGATTTAGACAGGTTAAATGAGCAGACAGGAATGTGGTGGATGGAATAAGTGGAGAAATGTGAATTTATCCAGTTAGGTAGGAAAAACGGAAGAGCAGAATATTCTTAAATGGTGAGAGATTTTATATTCAGAGGGCTGTCCTTGTACGCAAATCACAGTAACCAGCAGGTTATGGCGAACAAATAAAGCAGCAAATGGAAGCCTTTATTACAATGGAATGGAGGATAAAAGTGAAGTTTACTGCAATTGCATAGGGCTTTGGTGAGACCACAGCTGGAGTACTGTGCTCGGTTTTGGTCCCCTTAGGGCAAGTGCAACAAAGGTTCACCCGACTGATTCCTGAGATGAGGGATTGGCCGGAGGAGAAATTGAGTAGACCAGGCCTACATTCGCTCGAACTTAGAAAAAATGAGAAGTAATCTCATTGAAACTTAGAACTTCAGGGGCTTCACAAAGTAGATGCCAGGAGGATGTTTCTCATGGCTGAAGTCTAAACTAGGGGTCATAGTATCTGAATAAGGGATTGGCCATTTAGTATTTAGATGAGCAATTAATTCACTCAAATTATTGTGGACTTTTGGAATTTTCTACCCTCGAGGACTGTGAATGTTCAACCGTTGAGTATATTCATGGCAGAGATCGACAGATTTTGTTGACTAAGGGAAGCATGGATTGAATACTGCAGGAAGGCGAGATATAATTTTATTGAATGGAGAATGAGACACCTACTATTGCAGTTATTTCCTTATGTACTAAAAAAAGGCAGACCTGTGACCAAGTACAGACAGGGAAGCTTAACAGTATCTCTACTGCCATACATAACAGAAGTTAATTTAAGAAGAAGCTGGATAAACACGGGAGAAAGGAAAAGAATGTTATGCTTAGATGAAGTTGGGTGTGGGGCAAGCTGTGTGGAACATAAACACCAGGATGGACCAGGTAAACAGCCCGTTTCTCTGTAGATATGACGATATTCAATTAAAGTGCGGATTCAGCATGCAGCCAAACACACTATTTGGCCCAAATGAAGACAGATGCCAAATGATTTGGCAACCTGACACCCGTTTTAGCATTTCTCAAATAGGGCTGGCATTGCTACGTGTCTTCATACCAATAGCATCACAGAAAGGAGAACACCCTTTCGAAGCGAGCTTCAGCAGCAGAAACTATCTCAGAAGTTAAACTAATACAAAACAAACTTATTCATGTGGGGATTGCAAATTAGTGCCAATAATGCACTGAACTAAGAGGTTAATCAGCTCCTGACATGGCAACGTGCGATAAGGCATTACTGTAACCATCAAACAAACATAAGATTTAGGAGCAAGAGGAGGCCATTTGGCCCTTTGAGCTTGCTCTGCCATTTGATAGGATCGTGGCTGATCTGGTTGTGGCCTCAACTCCACTTTCCTGTCTGTCCCCAATAACTCTCAACTCCCCTGTCCACCAAAAATCTATCCAACTCAGCTTTGAATAAATTAAATGACCCAACCCTCATGGCTTTCTGGAGGAGAGAATGCCACAAGACTTTCTCTTCTCCAGAAACTAACTAACGGCGCAACTTCATACACCACGTATCCCAATTACAAGCAAAGCTGACCCAGTGAGAGGGAAAGAGCACAGTCATAACAATAAAAAGACCCACGGCTAATTTGAGGAAAGGCTCTGGTAAATTCCATCTTAGTTCTCCAAAACAATAATGGACATTATAGGCACCCTTGATACACCATTAGAAACACCTAAGTTCCCCCATCACAGTCCCTAAAATTTCTGCCAACAGCCAGAGGAACAAAGACCTGCACAGGAACACCTATTAAGCAAATGTTCCAAATGTCAACACACTTCATACAGAATCATAGAATGGTTTTATCACAGGAGGCCATTTGACCCACCGTGTCGGTGCCGGCTTTCTGCAAGAACAATTTAGGTAGTCACACCGCACCCCACCACCTAATCCCCATTGCCCTACACATTTTTTTCTGCTCATGTACCTATCCAAATCCTTTTCGAAGGGCATTATTGAGTCTGTCTCTACAATATCCTTCTCTGGCAGTACATTCCAGACTGTAACCACTTGCTGCGTAAAAATGTTCTTCTTCTTGTTGCTTTTCAATTCTTTTTGCCAATCACCGTAAATCTGTATCCTCTGGTTCTTGATCTTTCTGCCAAACGAACAGTTTCTCTCCATCTATTCTGTCCTGACCCCTTAATGGTTTTGAACACTTCTATCAAATGTCCTCACAACCTTTTTTGCTCTAGGGCCAATGAAATAACAGGAGTAGGCAATTCAGCCCTTTGAGTTTGCTCTGCCATTCAACTGGATCACAGCTGATTTTCTACCTCAATGCCATTTCGCCCCAACTATGTATGATTCACCACAGGAACAGGGGGACCATCACCCTCATCTTACTCATCCTGATTGCCATTTAGCCGGGTGTTGGTTTCAGGAAACACCCAAGGAAAAAAGCCCAAGCAAGCTTCTTTAATCTATTCACATAACTGAAGTCCCTTATCCCCAGAATCATTTGTTTAAATATTTTCTGCATCCTTTGCAATGTTTACATATACTTCCTAAAGCATGGCAGTCAGAATTGAACATTCTATTCTGGTTGAGGCCAAACTAATGTTTTATAAAGGTTCACCATGATGTCCTTGCTCTTCTATTCTCTGCCTCTATAAAGCCCAGGAACCTGTAAGCCTTATTAACCAATTTCTCAATCTACCCTGACACATTTAGTGACCTGTGCACATATACCCACAGGTCTCTCTGCTTTTGCATCCATTTAGAATTGTACATTTCAGCTTATATTTCCTTGTTCTTCCTACCAAAATGTTTTCAATCACATATCTTTGTGTCAAATTGTATCTACCCAATTCACCAGCCTGTCTTGCTCTCTTGAAGTCTATCACTATCCTCCCCACAGTACACTACATTTTCAATTTTTGTGTCATCTTCAAATTTTGAAATTGTACCCCTATATACCCAAGCTTAGACACAGTAAAGCAGTGGTCCAAGTACCGACTGCTGGGGAACACTTTCCTCCAGTCCAAAAACACTCAGTCACCACTGCTTTCTCATTCCCGCCACTCAACAACTGCACATCCATGCTCCAACTGCCCCTTCAACTTTGCTGACAAGCCTATTTTGTGGCACTTTATCAAACCCTATTTCATCCCACTCTCCAAAAGCATCTTCTACTAAAGGTTCATTAGACAGCACCCATCAAACACACAAGCACTACCATCTAGAAGAACAAGGGGAACAGATACATGGGAACACCACCACCCAGAAGTTCCCCTCAAAGTCACACACCATCCTGACTTGGAAATATATTGCTGTTCTGTCGCTAGGTCAAAATCCTGGAACTCCCTCCCTCGCAGCACGTTGTATGTACCTACACCACATGGACTGTAGCGGTTCAAGAAGGCAGCTCACCAGCACCTTCTCAGGGGCATTTAGGGATGGGCAATAAATGCTGGCCTAACCAGTGAAGCCCATATCCCTTGAATGAATATAAAAATCCATGTATTTTAAAGAGATTGATGACAATTAAAGAGTAATCGAAAAGAAAAATGGTAAAACACTGGAAGAAGAGATCAGGACAATCAGCACCTATAAATGGAAAGGACAGGTTAATATTTCAAACATATAGACCTGAATGTAAAGTCTACAGCCAAAATGTTAATCCATCTTTCCTATTGACTTGTCTGTTGTGTATTTCCTGCAATGTCTGTTTATATTACAGATAGATGGCACATAGTTTTTTCCCGTGGCAATGATTCCATGTACACGTCAAACACACTATTTCGAATTAGCTGGGATTGAAGGAAGTTCAACTCTCGATTTATTGTGAATAGATTCACTCTAAACTACAAAACATATCAAGCTTTATACTCGAGTTTGTTTTTCTGAAACAATGCAATTTTCCGGTATGGTTCTACACAGTTCAATAGTCTTTTCAACTGTTCACCAAGTAAGAACCTTTTAAGTACTTGCTTTCTCAAACCACCTTGTCACATCGCTCATGAACATCACACATCACTTCACTTGCAAGTTGCTCTGAAGCAACGGTCGCTGTTGTTAAGTTGGCAAACTCGGCAGCCATGTTTGCACATGACAATTATGTGCAAACAGCAACAAACTGAACGCCAGGTAATCTCTTTTTAATGGGATTGGTTGGGGAAGGATATTGAATCTGTGCGTTATGAACATGTTCTGTTTTTCAGTAACAATCTTGTTCAGCTGGACTCCCAAGAGAAGCACCCTGGCCTAGTGGCATAATCTGGTTGATACCCTGTGCCCATCACAAAACTGGACAGCAAATGTTTATGACAGTAAGCAAAACTGGTGATTTCAACAGGAAAAAGACTGAAAATCAACAAAGGATGAATAGCAGGGAGATGTTATGAGCAGTAATCATTTTCTTGCCTTTTCTAAGTCATTAATAAATTGCCTTGATGTTGCTTGTTTAGCTCTTTGCCTTTCAACCCTCGACACACTGCAAACTGCCCATCATTCTGCATTTAACAGGGACATGATGTGGAGATGCTGGCATTGGACTGGGGTAAGCACAGTAAGAAGTCTCACAACGCCAGGTTACAGTCCAACAGGTTTATTTGGCAGCACAAGCCACAAGCTTTCGGAGCGCTGCCCCTTCATCAGGTGAGTGGGAGTTCTGTTCACAAACAGGGCATATAAGACACAAACTCAATTTACAAAATAATGGTTGGAATGCGAGTCTTTACAGATAATCAAGTCTTAAAGGTACAGACAATGTGAGTGGAGAGAGGGTTAAGCACAGGTTAAAGAGATGTGTATTGTCTCCAGCCAGGACAGTTAGTGAGATTTTGCAAGCCCAGGCAAGTCATGGGGGTTACAGATAGTGTGACATGAACCCAAGATCCCAGTTGAGGCCGTCCTCATGTGTGCGGAACTTGCTATCAGTCTCTGCTCAGCGACTCTGCGTTGTCGTGTGTCATGAAGGCTGCCTTGGAGAATGCTTACCCGAAGATCAGAGGCCGAATGCCCGTGACCGCTGAAATGTTCTTCACGACACACGACAACGCAGAGTCGCTGAGCAGAGACTGATAGCCAAATTCCGCACACATGAGGATGGCCTCAACCAGGATCTCGGGTTCATGTCACACTATCTGTAACCCCTACGACTTGCCTGGGCTTGCAAAATCTCACTGACTGTTCTGGCTGGAGACAATACACATCTCTTTAACCTGTGCTTAACCCTCTCTCCACTTACATTGTCTGTACCTTTAAGACTTGATTATCTGTAAAGACTCGCATTCCAACCATTATTTTGTAAATTGAGTTTGTGTCTTTATATGCCCTGTTTGTGAACAGAACTCCCACTCACCTGATGATGGGGCAGCGCTCCGAAAGCTAGTGGCTTGTGCTACCAAATAAACCTGTTGGCCTTTAATCTGGTGTTGTGAGACTTCTTACGGTGTTTAACAGGGACAAGCAGAGGCATAGCCTGAAGGTAGGTGAGTTCCTTGAACAGTGCATCATAAAACTCTATTTCACCCACAGGATTTACACACCACAAAACAGTGTAGGAAGAAAATAGTCAGAATAAGAAGGAATAACATAGCTGAAAGCATCTCAGCACTGGACAAAACATGCCACACACGACCATCAGTCAAACTTCACCCGATGTGAAAACAAAAGGCTTTCGTGCTCAGAACACAATCACTTTCACACTTGACACTCAACGATACTCATTCACAATTTGCAGTGTCCCCTACCAAAGTGGTCCATTCGGATAAACATGGTTTATCTAGCGCTCCCAGTGTCTCACTAGAAGTCTTTTGGCTACGATTAACAAGTGGTTCCTCAGAGCTCTGAAGAGAAAAAACATATTGAAAAGATTATCTAAAATGGCCTGCAAATGATCTGGAATTGTCTGTCATGCATTGCTGAACTGGAACAGCAAGTGTCCATGCTCTTATTACAGCTTCAAAGTGCAACACAGTGTTAACTTGTGCCAAATGCTTATATTGGTAATCAAATACAGCATTATCCACACTCTGAAATTACAGGGTAGCAGTGGAGATTTTCTCAGCTCGCATTAGTGGGTTGTCTGAATTGAAAAGCTATCCTTTTAACAATACTCTTTTTTTAAAGAAAAGCCTAATTTTGGCAGCTTGGATGCAATTTGAATCGATTGCGTTGCTAAATAAGCTTTCTTGTGCACTCTGTGAATCTATCAGCCGGCTTGACAGCATAAAAACAGCAGGCAATGCATAAACAGAAGCAGCTCTTAAAGGGTGGCAGCATTTAGCCAGAACATGACAGAGCCACAACAGATTTCAGAGAACAAGGGAATGTTTTTGATTTGTTAAACTACTGGCTCAGTGTTTCATAAATTTTCAGAATAGCTCCACACGAGAATAGGGGGGAAATTGTTAAATTTCTGTCCACCTTTACCTGTATTTTACTGTATTTGACTTACTGCCAAACTATTTTGCCGCCGTCTATGCTAATAAAAATGTTTTCTGCGACAATAGTACTGTTTCAATTTTGTTACTTTATAATGTCTGCCAAATCACACAAGTGTTTGCGAGAAATCTCAGACAGAAAATTGAAAGTAATGGCAATATCTGGATCAATTAACCAATTGATAAGGTTAGAGCTTCACAACTTGGCTGCTCTGCCACAGGTGGCCTGCCTTCGACTGCCTGGTCCTTAACTCTGGAAATTCATCCCTAAATCTCCCCTCCTTTCTACCCCTCTCCGCTCCTTCAAGACGTTCTTCAACCAAGCATTCTTGACCAAGTTCTTAACCAAGCATTTGTTCACCCATTAAAATATTGTTTTTTGTGGCTCAGCATCAAATTTGGTTTGGAAATCACGCCTGTGAAGTAGCCTTGGAGGTTTTACTGTGTCAAAGGAGCTATATAAATGCAAGTTGGTGTTATTGGTCAAAGCTTGGTATGGAAACTCGACAGAGACAGCAGACGATCCCCAGATCCCATTGATTCTGACTGCAAAGGCACTCGCTCAAGTATTCCAATCTCAATGAATCATGGTGGAGCAGAGGAAGAAAGCCCCCTTCCCACACAAAGGAACTTTTGCAGGAAGGGGAGCTCAGAAGATGGCAGAGTGGTTAGCACTGCTGGCTTACAGCGCCAGGGATCTGGGTTCAATCCCATCCTTGGGTGACCGTCTGTGTGGAGTTTGCATATTCTCCTCGTGTCTGTGTGGATTTCCTCCGGGCGCTCCAGTTTCCTCCCACAAAGATGCGCAGGTTAGGTGGCTTGGCCATGCTAAATTGTCCCTTCATGTCCTAAGATGTGTAGGTAGCAGGCTTTCTGCACACTGCGCATGTGCAGAGCCAGTGCATGCAGAGTATGCATTTTCTCAGTGAAAAAAGTAAGAGTAAATTTTATATGATGGATTAGCCATGGGAAATATGTGGGGCTATGCGGATAGGGCAGGGGAGAAGGCCTAGGTAAGATACTGTCAGGAAGTCGGTGCAGACTCGATGGGCCAAATGGCCTCCTTCTGCACTGTAGGGATTCTATGAAAGCCTCCACTCATAATACTTCAGCAAGTTTTCTGGATTCGGGATCTGCAAGATCAAAGCTAAAAAGAAAACGCAAAAACAAAGTCCATTTCAGAATTTCATTAATGTGTTTCTCAATATATCCAGCTGTGCTGGGTCACATTCATTCAAATTTACATATCCAACATGGAAAGATCGCCAGGAGGCAGTAATTATCATTTACAGTTTTAGTTGCTTAATGAGCACAGCGATTAATGAACAATATCCACTTTTTTTAAACAAAGACTTTGCAGCATCGATCTAACAGGTCTTTTGTTGAGAAGTCACAAGGGATTCCTGAATTTATCACACTATGATTCTATTTACATTTGCAAGGCAGTTATTACACGTGTGTTTTGATACCAATATAATGTTGCAGGCTGCCCATTTATCGGCATGGTTTACCGTAAAGGAGCTTGAAACTTAAAATACATCAAAACATCACAGTTACACGTTAGTTTACAACACATGTGAAATACTCCCCCTATCCAGCCCACCGATTATGTTATCATGACCAGACCTATCTACCCCACAAAGCACAACACCTGCTCTCATTTCACAAATACCATACCATTCAGGGACCACTTTTCTAGCAAACACACTGTCCAATGACAACTTTTTCCCCTTCTCACCAAAGACATCATCCAGGGAACCGCCTGAAAGCTGACTCAGCTTTGGCTCAGTGGAAGCATTCTTGCCTGTCAATCAGACATTCTTGGTTTCAAGCCCCAATCCAGAAACCTGTAGACATACTTGACATTTCACTGGAGTACTGAGGGGAGTGCTGCACCGTTGGGGGTGCCATCTTTTGAATGAAATGTTGGAAACAACCTCCAACTACTGGCTTCAGCTAACGTTAAAACTTCCACAGCACTATGAAAGAAAAGTGGGGGAGTTTTCTGGGTGCCCTAGTCAACCCTTGCATGTTGTCCAGCATCACCAACATACATTAACTAGTCAACATCTCACTGCTGCTTGTGGGAGCTTGTTGTGCACAACTCAGCTGTTGTCTATCCTTGGAATTTCAACAGTGACTACTTCAAGAATCTTCACCAGCTATAAAGCAATTCAAGATGCTGAGAATTTGGGAAAAGCGTTACATAAATCCACGCCTTACTCTCCTTCCTTCTACACGCCTTTATACAAGTTTCCACAAATCACTGTTCTGTCTCACTGCCAATTATGTCATAGGAAGGCTCACAGCATAGGAACTTAGGATATAGGAGGAGGAGGCCATTTGGCCCCTCGAGCCTGTTCAGTCATTTAATACAATCATGGTTGACCTTCCACCTTAGCACTATTTACCCCACACTAACCCCACAACCTTTAATGTCTTTAATATAGAGATGTCCAAAACATCAATCGCGGTTGACCAGTAAATTGGGAACACATTTCCAGCTGAATCCACGCTTTCTGCACACTAGTGTATGCAGAGTGTGCCCTTTCTCAGTGAAAAAAATAAGAGTAAACTTTATATGATGATCCAACAGAAACAAAGTTTGATACTTTTCATCAGTCTCGGCAAAACCGAAAGAACTCCCACCTATCCCTGTTGACGGCAGAAGTTTTGCAAAGTACAAGTAACATTCACTTCATTATGTAAGATTTATCCTTAAGTCTCTACCCAATCCCTAGTGGGTAAAGATCTACAGCATAAAACTGTCCACATTTACTTGCATTCACGTTAAAAATAGAAGACTCAGAAAATATGTAGCAACTGAATATTACACAGCATTAAACCTTTGCTACTTAGAGTACAGAAGCATATGTTATGTCACAGGATTTGTAATCAAGAGGCCTGGATTAATGATCTCGAGGACAAGAGTTTAAATCCCACCAAGCAGAGGAAGAATTTAAATTCAATGAATTAAACTAGGTTAAAATTCTGGAACCGTTGACCACAAAAGTACCAAATTGTTGTAAAACCACTTTACTAATGTCCTTTAGGGGAAGAATTATTTGCAGAATAGTGTGCAAGAATGCTCTTAGTGTATTTCTCTTCCTTTAATCCATAGACAGGCAGGATATGGCCCATATTGTGCAATCGGTTTCAATGTTCCTGTGGGGGGAGGCTGGAAAGACTGCACTGGTAGATCGCGTTAGGGTGACTGTTGAACAAATAGATAGTAAGTCACCAATGTCTGGGCACTCCTGCTCTATTAAAAATAATACTCAGCAAATATATCACTCACCACAGGGACAAGGGGAACATTTCTCCCAACCCAACCACCTTGATTGCCATCCAGCAGCCTGCTGGTTTCAGGAAATGCCATCCCACTCAAGTACACCCAGAGAGAGAAATGGCAAAATCAGCACTGTGTGGACCAGGAAAAGTAGAGGTAACACCTCTGCTCCCGGCCCTAATGAGAAACAGCATCCACTAACCTGAACTCTTGCTGATTAATGACACATTCTCATGCCATCCCCACAGATCGCAAGTAGGGTTTCTTCAGACCTCCTGCAGCCCTGGAACTTCAACACTGCACATTAAGGCCTGGCTTAGCTGCAGCAGTGGAATAATCAATAGACTACTACGGCATGCCACACGCATCCTTATTTATGCAACATAAACGTAAATCAAGCCTCCCGCTCATCCAAAGCATGACTCACTCACAAAACCCTGTCACATAACTGTGTCTCTTCGCTCAATTTATCCGCACCAACACAAGCAGAACCTTCAACACTGTGCAGGAGATGCTGAGTATCCACTCTTATCATTAACTTGTTTCAGAGAAGGTTGTTTGCTGCTCCTCAGAGAGGAGAAGGGTGCACACCTGAATCAGCATATAACTCAAAATAAAAATCCAAACTGTGATCATTTTAATTCCAACTGGATCAGATTGTGTATGTTATCTGTTCTAGTTTCTAGCAGCCCATTCAGATCAAAAACAATAATAAATCACCCGAGTGCGCAAGAAAATCCTCAACACAAGCAAGAGGTTGCTCACTCCCCAATGAAATCAAACATTACGCAAATGCTCAAAGTCCAATAAGACAACAAGCAATGGGATTATCTAAGGTGGAGAAGTACGTGCTGTGCTACACATCACTGCCAGTGCACCAACTGCCATATATCACACACGCAGGCCCGAGTTACCCGACACTCTCCCCTTTAATCAGATTCAGCAGTACTTCTAATCGTTCACTGACTACTGTCAGCAGAGACAAAATGAAATACTGAGAATCTGAAGTCAACGCAGAAAATATCTGCACGTGGGTTAATGGGACCCTGGTGAAGAGGCCCCTTACTGTCTGTCCAACTGCTGGCACTGAAACATGCACAAAATAAAATCTTTCCCCCTTTCTGTTATGTATCCAAGCAATATAAGCTCTAGTTTTGTTGGTTGTTCAATAACATGCAGATTCTTTCTTCTTTAAAAGTATCTGTTAACAAACCCCCTCCACCTTGACGACTGAACAAACTGCCCGCTGTCATCATATTGGAGAGTACAGCACAAACTGGCCAACAAACCAATCAACAGCAAAACTGTTGCTGTGCAACTACACTGGGTAAACAAGGTCATTGATCACAACTACTGTGCTTAGAGCTGATAACAAAAGCAAGCAATCGGATTATCTTGGTACCAGTACACAATGTGCAACACTATACGTTAGTCAATTACTGAGCACATAGGAACACTAGCAGCTTGTGGAAAACAGCCCAACAAACACACGACATGCACTGACATAGAGACTCACGCACAGGCACACGCTGACATACATGCACTGACCCACAGAAACACGTGTACGACACACACACACACACACATTCTCATTCATTCACACACAGAGTCCAGAGCTGCTCAGAACGAGTGAACGCACACACACACCACACACACTTAGGCCAGACCTGCTGAGATCCAGTTCACAAATTAATCAGGTCATTTTGCCTGGACCAAGATAAAAATGATCCATAAATAGAAAGACTCAAAAGTTACAACAAGAAAACAGACCTTTCAGCCCAACCATTCCATATCAACATTCATAGAATCCTTACAGTGCAGAAGGAGGCCATTCAGCCCATCAAGTCTGCACCGACCCTCCGAAAGAGCAAGTCCACCCCTTTGCTCTATCCCCATAACCCCACACATTTACCATGGCCAATCCACCTAACCTACACATCTTGGGACACTAAGGAGCAATTTACCATGGCCAATCACCCTAACCTGCACATCTTTGCATTGTGGGTGGAAACCGGAGCACCCGAGGAAACCCACGCAGACACGAGGAGAATGTGCAAACTGCACACAGTCGCCTGAGGATGAAATCGAACCCAGGTCCGTGGCGTTGTCAGGCAGCAGTGCTAACCACTGTGCCGCCCTCTTCATCACATAATAACATTCACCCGCCATGCCTACATATCCCTTCTGCACGTCCACTACTCCAGTCTAATCTTGAATGTTGTCATAGTTCCTGCCTGAACAACTAACACAGCCATATAAGTCTATGTGAAGGAGTTTACAATTCCTTGTATTTAATCTTGCACCTATGCTTCCCTGCATTATAATGGCAAAAGACAATGTTCAGCATAGCTTATTAGGAAATCGTAAGTTTCTCAACCCAAAGTACAAGCCAGCAAAAGGATGACATAGTTGCCTCTACTCCCAACATTAGGTACTCCTCAGTCAAAGACATTTTAACCCACTCAAGGGCATCACATGCACAAGCTCCAACTATCTCGTTGTTACACATTATGTAATCCATTCACTTGTACCACAGAGGGGGCAGAGGATTCTGGCTTAGCTGCTGTTTCCAGACACAGATGGATAGAACCTGCCAACATCCAGTTCGTTCCAGCATTAGGACAGGAGAGCAGGACTGGAAACAATTGAGCTTTTAAAAACATTCTTTGCACCATTCGTCATGTCATTAAAGCTTTTGGACAGGTTTATGTACTAACTTCAATGACTGGTCCCTCAGCTAGGGCAGCACGGTGGCACAGTGGTTAGCATTGCTGCCTCACAGCGCCAGGGACTCCGATTCAATTCCCGGCTGGGTCACTGTCTGTGTGCAGTCTGCATGGGGTTTCCTCCAGGTGCTCCGGTTTCCTCCAAAGATCTGCTGGTTAGGTGCATCTGCCATGCTAAACCCTCCCTCAGTATATCCGAACAGGCGTTGGAGTGTGGCGACTAGGGAATTTTCACTGTAACTTCACTGCATTGTTAATGTAAGCCTAATTATGACACTAATAAGTAAACTTTTAAAAATACCCTTCCATTGCACAACAGCAGATTAAAGAGTGGTGGGGGCAGGGCAGGGAGACAACACCTTCCTTTAATGAGATGAGCTGCAAAAACATCAACATCTTCATAATAAACAGTAGAGTTAGAAGTCAGCCTCGTACATAGTGCCTAAGGAATGGCTGCAGGCTACTCTGACTTAATCAGGACTGGGACAGAGTGACAAAGTGCCACAACTGACTGTCGCTTCTGAATCACTGGTGCGCAGAATGAGTCTGACCAGCTCCCTGTCTCAGCACTGCAGAGATGGAAAGAATATTTCTTAGAATATTAAAGACTTACAAAAATAAAGTCCCCATATCACAACAACACAAAAAGTGCTTGCGTTCAAAACAAAAACAGCCCGTGAGTGGTGTTGTGGTTATATTCCTGGATTTGTAATCTCAAGGCTTGAAACAGTTAGCCAGAGAATTGGAGTTCAAATGCCACCATGGCAGTTTGACAATTTTGAATTTAGCTCCAAAAATATGGAAATAAAAACTTGGTGTCAGTAAAGTGACCATGCATGAAGTTGTCAGACTATCATAAAAACCCAACATTTACTAATGACCTTTAGGGAACAAATTCTGTCTACCTTACCTTGTCCGAGATTGTGCATGACTTCAGTTCCACACCAATGTGATTGGCACTTAGCTGCCTTCTGAAGTGGCCTATCAAGCCGATCACCTGATGAAGGGGCAGCGCTCTGAAAGCTAGTGGCTTTTGCTACCAAATAAACCTGTTGGACTTTAACCTGGTGTTGTGAGACTTCTTACTGTGATCACATGTAGGCCAGACCAGGTTAAGGATGGCAGGACATTAATGAACCAGATGGGTCTTTATGACAATCATTTCATGGTCATCATTAGAATTTTAATTCCAGATGTTTATTGAATTTGAATTTCACCATCTGCCATGGTGGGATTCAAACCCGGGTCCCCAAACAGTGTGCATTACTCTAGGTCTCTGGATTACTAGTGCAGCGATAATAACGCTACACCACTGCCTCCCTCCTGCTGAAGGAGAGGCTCAGCCCAACGTCCTCCTCAACTGCTGCTACACAATAATTTCCTTTCCCAGGTGTGCGTGAAGATAATGTGATATAAAACTAACCATTCTGAATTGAATACAACATTTTTGGTCTCTCAAGAAATCAAGGAGTGAGGGGAGCTGACGGGAAAGTGGAGTTGAAGCCGAAGATAGGCCACGATCGTATTGGATGACAGAGCAGGCCCAATGAGCTGTATGGTCTCCTCCTGCCCCACTTCTTACATTCTTTTGTCAGGACCAAATCAGCTGCAGAATTTAGACCTGCCATCCGTCTCCAGTTGAACAATTCCTATCGTTTAGCCAGACGCTTCCTTGTTCTAAATCTCGGCTGAATCATTCGAACAGATGCAGAAAGAAATCACTGTTTAACCCTCTGAGTCCCCAAGGGGGTTTGGCATCAAAACAAAACGGATACGGACCAAAGACTGTTTCAGTTCCTTCCAAAAGTTCTCAGTTTGTGCATGTAGCTTTCTGACTTAAACACATCCACTGCCAAGAATTTACAGTTCATCTCTTCTGCACAGGTTACATGACAATCAGCAGTGTAAGACTTGCACCCAGGAGATTATCTTCCCCAGAATGAAAAGCACCAATTCTATTACACCTACTTGTGTAAATGCCCACTGTGAAATTTTTCTTTAACCTATCAATTCCCTTAAGTGGTAAAAATTCAGATATTATCTCCCCCTTCCTTCACCTCCCGGCCCATCAAAAAATTGTGATTATACAATTAAACCCATACATCAGAGAATTTTACAGCATTGAAGCAGGACTTTCAGCCCAGTAGGTCTGTCTGCTGATTATATTCATGAATCTCCAAGAATCTTACTTTATCTCATGTTCTCAGTACAGCCTTTTGTTATGTTCTCTGTCGTCTCCTTATCTGGCCTCTGCCTTGATGCAGCAGGCCAGAATATGATCACATTCCTCCATGGGCCCTGAAGAGTTAAAATTTCCGAGTGCCACACTGTGTTCCGGTGAAACATGTGAAATGATTTACAGCTGCAATGCTGCACAGCTAGTAAACTGAAATGTTGGGGACAGTGTAATAGGATAGGCATTCTGGCTGAGGTTTGTTTCGAGCTTGCTGTACCAGGGCTAAAGCATCAACCCCAGCAACTAGAAATTGCTCCTTTGTGCTCATATTTACAGTGGCTCGTAGTTTATTGAGCAGCGACTGTGACACTGAAACGTTCAGCGGCAGTTCAAATGAATCAATCGCTGCCATGATCTAAACTGCACTAATTTCCCCCTCCTGTTAAGATCCTGTGTTGACATGTCCCTCCCTGACTAAGAGGGAAACTCTTGTTGGAGCTGCCTAGGGGTAAATCAACTTTCAGTTTTCCCACAAAAGCGCCTCGCCTCCTTTTTCCTGACAGGTGACATCAGCAATATGCCATGCGGAGACACCACAGGCCACTGTCCGTGTACCGCTCGCTATCAGACAGCACTGTTTCACAAACCCCAGAATAACAACGCTATCTATAATATGCGTGTGGCAAGGCAATTTCCTGCCATTACTGCTGAGTTTTTTGGTCTCACAGAGGTCTCCAAACATGACACTACTTACAATTCACCATCAAAAGTTCTTATAACATTCACATCATACAGAGTATTTTAAACATAGTGATGATCAAGCTTCATTAACTTACAATTTGATATTCTGTTCCCATCACAGCTGCAGACTAGGGAGAGAGGTTTGTTGTGTCCTGTAAGATCTCCCTCCGCCACACGCCAACAATCCTGAGCCTGCTTCAGCCCATAGAAGGCCCTCCGGAAGTTGTTCTCTGGGTACGATTGTGAGAAGGCCACCCTTCAATTAGCATAGTTGTCAGATCAACACCAGCAGGGACTACCCACACCCCTCCCAAAATCACCCCCTCAAACCCGCCACTCCCGTCCCAGGCTTAAAATCAGAACTCACACGAAAAATACGTGGATGTCCTTCTTCCCGAGACCTAAATCTGTTGCTATAGTAAAGTGCAATAAACTGGTGGGGGGGGGAGGTGGATAAGAAAGAAACCGTCAGAGCTTGAACGAAAGAAGTACAAGAGCTCAAACCATCACAGCTTGGATTTCACAGTCGTAGTCCATTCCTGTTCAATCCAGGTCTTTAAAGAAGGCTTTCCCGAAATGAGTTCTTGCACCGGTGACTACTCCACAATCCGGTTCCTACTGACAGCTCCGGGACAGAGGAATCACAGGAGCCGGGAGTGGAGGTCAAAAATCAGAAATTCACCCCATCAAAAGCTTTGGGGAATATTTATCTCACTGCTTCACTACACGGAAAGCTTTCTCCACCTGTTTGCTGACATCGAAGCTTTGGAAAGATCCAAGGACGTAGTCACCAGTGACTGGCACATCACCAGTTTGTAAACCTGCCGACTGGCTGATCTAACTTTAGACTGTGTGTTTCTTTCTGGAAAGTTCCTACGTGGGTAAAAATGAGAAACTCATCTACATCCACAAAGCCGATAAACGCGCCATGTTTCTGGAATATGCAACACGAACAAAACAAACAAAATAAGTCTCACTGTCCTCACAAACACACCCACACACCCACCCTGCTCCCGGCCACCGTGAAGTTTGTCCAACCAACTCTGCTACGCGACTGGAAACCTCATTCATCAGGCTGGAGTTAGAAGAAACCACACGGGCTAACAGGAGATCAGTTTTAAAGCCAGCGGGCGTCATATTCAACATTTGTCGGGTTCAGACTCTGATCCCCAGCTCTTTTGAGAATTCCAAGCTTCCAGCAAAGAGGGCAGGAGGATTCAAAGAGCCTGTTTACAGTTTGCCACAGGGACGCTGGGCGCTATTTAAAACCGAGGTATTTTTAGATCTTAAAACTTTCTATGTGGAATATGTTTAAAACGATGTTTCAAAATCCAGACAAAATGCTGAGCAGCAATGTAATTATCACGGCTTAACAAACAAACTCCTCGACATGAGATGTTCGGAGAGGTCATGGCATTTCTTTGTATCCACCTGCAATTAGTTGTTTCACTAGGAAAGGTCATTTCTGTTGTCGCATTCTAACTAACATTTTCTGCAATGACAGCGTTGGCTCCCACTCGGAAGTTAGCCTTATTTGGGCAAGCGCTTGGGTCGGGAGGAGGGGATCCCTAGGAGGGCATTCAGATTTAAACAGGGTCCTGCAGAGCGCTGCATTTAGAGGAAGCATGCTAATATTTACAGAGCACCTTAGGAACTCTTAATATTTACAGCTACTCTTGCAGAGAACCTTTACGGGACATGGGAGCTTGGGGTAGGTACTGTTTACAGAGTGGACAGGAACGGCGTTGTTTACATGGGATCCTAGTGTGGAGAATGTTGATGGGGAAAGTTGGAGGAGAAAGTTTAGAATGGGGACAGGTCTGGTTTGAGAGAGAGTGGGGACAGGTCTAGTTTAAGAGAGATTGGGGCCAGGTATAGTTTAGGGGGGTGTTGAAGTGCAGTTTAGCGGGTGTAGGGAGCGCAAACATTTTAGAGGAAGTCAGGGTGCGGGTACAGTTTTAGAGAGGGTTTAAGAGAGTAGATTTTAGACGTTATTGGGGAGGGGTACCATCTGTCAGTGAGCAGGTACAGATTAGAGGAGGTTGGGGGAAGGTGCCATCCATAGAAGAATAGGGAAGTCCAGGGAGAGGTCTTGGGGACGAGATACCTAGGGAGAGTATTTTTATGGGGTCAGGATTCACAGACAGTATTTCTTTGGGGCCCTAGGAAGGATTTGCAGAGGGAGGGTATGTTCATACAATTGGTTGCAGAGCTCAGAATGTACAGTGGCAGAAAAGGATAAATGTTCATCACCAATCCTCGTAGATAAACCATAAAGAGGTGCTACTTAAAGGAAACTCAAGGAAGGGCATTGTTTATAGTGTGTTAGGAGAAGGTATCGGGGAAGAACCTTTTAGTGGGATCATCGGACAGTTTCAGTTCAGCAGGCATGGGGGCAGATGCAATTCAGCGGGAGTCAGGACAGGTACAATTCAGTGGGGTCAGGGCCAGGTTCAGTTCAGTGGCGATCACGGGCAGGTACAGTTCAGCGGGGGTTGGGACAGGTTCAGTTCAGCAGGGGTCGGGGCGCAGATACAGTTTAGTGGGGATCAAGGGACAGATACAGTTCAGTGGGGATCACGGGCAGGTACAGTTCAGCGGGGATCAGGGGCACATGTGGTTTAGTGGAGATCGGTTAAAGTAAAGTTTATTTATTACTCACAAGTAAGCCTGCATTCACACTGCAGTGAAGTCACTGTGAAAATCCCCTAGTCGCCACACTCCGGCGCCTGTTTGGGTACACTGAGGGATGGCCAACTCATCTAACCTGCACATCTTTGGACTGTGGGAGAAAACCGGAACCCCCGGAGGAAACCCAGGCAGACACAGGGAGAATATGCAAACTCCACACAAGAAGTGCTCCAAGCCAGGAATCGAACCCAGGTCCCTGGGGCTGTGAGGCAGCAGTGCTAACCACTGTGCCACCGTGTTTAGTGGGGATCAGGGGACAGATACAGTTTAGTGGGGATCAGGGGGCAGATACGATTTTGTGGGGTTTAGGGGACAGATACAGTTTAATAGGGATCGGGGGCAGATATAGTTTGTGGGGATCAGGGGGCAGATACAGGTTAATGGGGATCAGGGGGCAGATACAGGTTAATGGGGATCAGGGGGCAGATACAGGTTAATGGGGATCAGGGGGCAGATACAGTTTAGTGGGGATCAAGGGGCAGATATAGCTTAATAAGGATCAGGGGCGGATACAGTTTAGGGGATCAGGGGGCAGATATAATTTAGTGGGGATCAGGAGGCATATACAGTTTAGTGGGGATCAGGGGGCATATGCAGGTTAGTGGGGTTTGGGGGACAGATATAGTTTAGTGGGGATCAAGGGTAAGATACAGTTTAGTGGGGGTCAGATACGGTTGGTGGGGATCAGGGACAAATACAGTTTAGTGGGGATCAGGGGACAGATAAAGTTTAGTGGGGATCAGGGGCAGTTACGGTTTAGTGGGGATCAGGGGACAGATACAGTTTGTGGAATCAGGGGGCAGATACAGTTTAGTGGGGATCAGGGGGCAGATGCAGTGTAGTGGGGATCAGATACAGTTTAGTGGGGATCAAGGGGCAGTTACAGTTTAGTGGGGATCAGGGGTCAGATACAGTTTACAGGGGATCGGAGGCAGATACGGTTTAGTGGGGATGGGAGGCAGAGATGGTTTAGTGGGGCTCAGGGGGCATGTATGGTTTAGTGGGAATCCGGGGAGGGGATCGAGTCAGATACAGATTAATGGGGATCAGGGGACAGATAATAGTTTAGTGGGGGTCAGGTACGGTTTGTGGGGATCGGGGGCAGATACAGTTTGGTGGGGATCAATGAGCAGATACAGTTTCATGGGGATCAGGGGGTAGATATGGTTGAGTGGGGATCGGGGACATACACAGTTTAGTGGGGGTCAGATAAAGTTTAGGCAGGATCAGGGAGCAGATTCGGTTTAGTGGGGATCAGGGGGCAGATACGGTTCAGTGGGGATCAGGGGTCAGATACGGTTTAGTGGAGATCAGGGGCAGTTACGGTTTAGTGGAGATCAGGGGCAGATACGATTTTGTGGGGTTCAAGGGGCAGATACAGTTTTGGGGATTGGGGCAGATACAGTTGAGTGGGAATCAGGGGCAGGGGACCAGGTTGGATACAGTTTAATGGGGATCAGGGGCAGATACAGGTTAGTGGGGATCAGGGGGCAGATACAGTTTAATGGGGATCAGGGGCAGATACAGGTTAGTGGGGATCAGGGGGCAGAGACAGGTTAGTGGGGATCAGGGGGCAGATAGTTTAGTGGCGATCAGGGGGCAGATACAGTTTAGTGGGGATCAGGGGGCAGATACAGTTTAGTGGGGATCAGGGGGCAGAGACAGGTTAGTGGGGATCAGGGGGCAGAGACAGGTTAGTGGGGATCAGGGGGCAGATACAGTTTTGTGGGGATCAGGGGACAGATACAGTTTAGTGGGGATCAGGGGGCAGATACAGTTTAGTGGGGATCAGGGGCAGATACAGTTTAGTGGGGTTCAGGGGGCAGATACAGTTTAGGGGGGTCGGGGACAGACTGAGTTTAATGGGGATCAGATACACTTTAGTGGGGATCAGGGGGAAGATAGTTTAGTGGGGATCAGGGGGAAGACACGGTTTAGTGGGGATCAGGGGTCAGATAGTTTAGTGGGGATCAGGGGTCAGATACGGTTTAGTGGGGATCAGGGGTCAGATACGGTTTAGTGGGGATCAGGGGTCAGATACGGTTTAGTGGGGATCAGGGGGCAGATACGGTTTAGTGGGGATCAGGGGGCAGATACGGTTTAGTGGGGATCAGGGGGCAGATACGGTTTAGTGGGGATCAGGGGGCAGATACGGTTTAGTGGGGATCAGGGGGCAGATACAGTTTAGTGGGGATCAGGGGGCAGATACAGTTTAGTGGGGATCGGGGGCAGATACAGTTTAGTGGGGATCAGGGGGAAGATAGTTTAGTGGGGATCAGGGGGAAGACACAGTTTAGTGGGGATCAGGGGGAAGACACAGTTTAGTGGCGGATCAGGGGTCAGATACGGTTTAGTGGGGATCAGGGGTCAGATAGTTTAGTGGGGATCAGGGGTCAGATACGGTTTAGTGGGAATCAGGGGTCAGATACGGTTTAATGGGGATCAGGGGTCAGATACGGTTTAGTGGGGATCAGGGGTCAGACACGGTTTAGTGGGGATCACGGGTCAGACACGATTTAGTGGGGATCAGGGGTCAGACACAGTTTAGTGGGGATCAGGGGTCAGACACGGTTTAGTGGGGTTCAGGGGGCAGATACAGTTTAGGGGGGTCGGGGACAGACTGAGTTTAATGGGGATCAGATACACTTTAGTGGGGATCAGGGGGAAGATAGTTTAGTGGGGATCAGGGGGAAGACACGGTTTAGTGGGGATCAGGGGTCAGATAGTTTAGTGGGGATCAGGGGTCAGATACGGTTTAGTGGGGATCAGGGGTCAGATACGGTTTAGTGGGGATCAGGGGTCAGATACGGTTTAGTGGGGATCAGGGGTCAGATACGGTTTAGTGGGGATCAGGGGTCAGATAGTTTAGTGGGGATCAGGGGTCAGATATGGTTTAGTGGGAATCAGGGGTCAGATACGGTTTAGTGGGGATCAGGGGTCAGATACGGTTTAGTGGGGATCAGGGGTCAGATACGGTTTAGTGGGGATCAGGGGTCAGATAGTTTAGTGGGGATCAGGGGTCAGATACGGTTTAGTGGGGATCAGGGGTCAGATACGGTTTAGTGGGAATCAGGGGTCAGATAGTTTAGTGGGGATCAGGGGTCAGATATGGTTTAGTGGGAATCAGGGGTCAGATAGTTTAGTGGGGATCAGGGGTCAGATACGGTTTAGTGGGGATCAGGGGTCAGATACGGTTTAGTGGGGATCAGGGGTCAGATACGGTTTAGTGGGGATCAGGGGTCAGATACGGTTTAGTGGGGATCAGGGGGCAGATACGGTTTAGTGGGGATCAGGGGACAGATACGGTTTAGTGGGGATCAGGGGGCAGATACGGTTTAGTGGGGATCAGGGGGCAGATACGGTTTAGTGGGGATCAGGGGGCAGATACGGTTTAGTGGGGATCAGGGGTCAGACACGGTTTAGTGATCAGGGGGCAGATACAGTTTAGTGGGGATCAGGGGGCAGATACAGTTTAGTGGGGATCAGGGGGCAGATACAGTTTAGTGGGGATCAGGGGACAGATACAGTTTAGTGGGGATCAGGGGGCAGATACGGTTTAGTGGGGATCAGGGGGCAGATACGGTTTAGTGGGGATCAGGGGACAGATACGGTTTAGTGGGGATCAGGGGGCAGATACGGTTTAGTGGGGATCAGGGGGCAGATACGGTTTAGTGGGGATCAGGGGGCAGATACGGTTTAGTGGGGATCAGGGGGCAGATACAGTTTAGTGGGGATCAGGGGGCAGATACAGTTTAGTGGGGATCGGGGGCAGATACAGTTTAGTGGGGATCAGGGGGAAGATAGTTTAGTGGGGATCAGGGGGAAGACACATTTTAATGGGGATCAGGGGTCAGACACGGTTTAGTGGGGATCAGGGGGAAGACACGGTTTAGTGGGGATCAGGGGTCAGATAGTTTAGTGGGGATCAGGGGTCAGATACGGTTTAGTGGGAATCAGGGGTCAGATATGGTTTAGTGGGAATCAGGGGTCAGATATGGTTTAGTGGGAATCAGGGGTCAGATAGTTTAGTGGGGATCAGGGGGCAGATACGGTTTAGTGGGGATCAAGGGACAGATACGGTTTAGTGGGGATCAGGGAGCAGACACGGTTTAGTGGGGATCAGGGGGCAGATAGTTTAGTGGGGATCAGGGGTCAGATATGGTTTCGTGGGAATCAGGGGTCAGATAGTTTAGTGGGGATCAGGGGGCAGATACGGTTTAGTGGGGATCAAGGGACAGATACGGTTTAGTGGGGATCAGGGGGCAGGCACGGTTTAGTGGGGATCAGGGGGCAGATAGTTTAGTGTGGATCAGGGTGCAGACACGGTTTAGCGGGGATCAGGGGTCAGATACGGTTTAGTGGGGATCAGGGGTCAGATACGGTTTAGTGGGGATCAGGGGTTAGATACGGTTTAGTGGGGATCAGGGGTCAGACACGGTTTAGTGGGGATCAGGGGTCAGACACGGTTTAGTGGGGATCAGGGGTCAGACACGGTTTAGTGGGGATCAAGGGTCAGACACGGTTTAGTGGGGATCAGGGGTCAGACACGGTTTAGTGGGGATCAGGGGTCAGACACGGTTTAGTGGGGATCAGGGGTCAGACACGGTTTAGTGGGGATCAGGGGTCAGATACGGTTTAGTGGGGATCAGGGGTCAGATACGGTTTAGTGGGGATCAGGGGTCAGACACGGTTTAGTGGGGATCAGGGGGCAGATACAGTTTAGTGGGGATCAGGGGGCAGATAGTTTAGTGGGGATCAGGGGTCAGATACAGTTTAGTGGGGATCAGGGGGAAGACACGGTTTAGTGGGGATCAGGGGGCAGACACGGTTTAGGGGGGATCAGGGGTCAGACACGGTTTAGTGGGGATCAGGGGTCAGACACGGTTTAGTGGGGATCAGGGGTCAGACACGGTTTAGTGGGGATCAGGGGTCAGATACGGTTTAGTGGGGATCAGGGGTCAGACACGGTTTAGTGGGGATCAGGGGGAAGACACGGTTTAGTGGGGATCAGGGGCAGATACAGTTTAGTGGGGATCAGGGGTCAGATAGTTTAGTGGGGATCAGGGGTCAGATACGGTTTCGTGGGGATCAGGGGTCAGATACGGTTTAGTGGGTATCAGGGGGAAGACACGGTTTAGTGGGGATCAGGGGGCAGATACGGTTTAGTGGGGATCAGGGGGCAGATACGGTTTAGTGGGGATCAGGGGGCAGATACGGTTTAGTGAGGATCAGGGGGCAGATACGGTTTAGTGGGGATCAGGGGGCAGATAGTGAAGTGTGAAGCTCCATGTTGCCGATGAGCAGAGGGAAAGTTGCGTTGGGGGAGGGGGTTGTTGATCAAGTTTGGAGCCCCCTCTCCCGGGACTGGCTCTTACCTTGACGGGGAGGAAGCAGGGGGTGGCGGTGCGGTGGTGCCGATCCCGGTGCCGGAGCCGATCCGGATCCCGATTCCGATGCAGTGGCGGCGCGGTGGAGCCGGAGCCGGAGCTGGAGCCGAGCCGTGTCCCCTGCATCGTCGGCTCAGGCCGCTGCCGCCATCCTGTCCGCCTCGGCCAGGGGGTTTGGGGGGAAAGCGCCCGGCCCGGCCCGACCCGTCCCCTAACCTGTGCCTCAGCCGCACTGTCGGCTCCGTGGCCCCATGGCCGGCCCGTCGGGAGTTGCCTCAGAGAGTGGCGGTGCCGCTCGGCCGCCGATGCCGATCAGAGCCCGAATCCAAAAACAACAACATGTCCGGGCGCAGCTCACCCTGTCTGAGGGAGCAGCAGCACGCCTGCGCACAGCCGCCCAGGGGGCGGGGCTGCGGGAGAGGGGCGGAGCCCCCGGGGGCGGGGTATCAGGAGAGGGGCGGGGCCACGGGGGGCGTGGCTGCCGACAAGGGGCGGGGCTACGGGGGCGGGGCTGCAGACAAGGGGCGGGGCTAGTGGCTGGGGCTAATAGCTGGGGCGTGGCCAATGGGAGAAGAACGAGGCCGGCAATAGAGGGGCGGGGCCACTGTGAGAGGTGTGGGCCCAAGGGAAGGGGTTTCGCGAGAGGGGGCGGGGCATTGGGAGGGGTGGAGCCATTGGCTGGCGCGTGGCCAGCGATAGAGAGGCGGGGCCGGTGGGAGAGGGGCGGGGCGCAGGGCGCGTGGCGAATCCATTGGGGAGGGGGCGGGGCCCAGGGTGGGATTGCGGGAGGAGGCGGGGAATTAGGAGGGGTGGAGCTAGTGGCTGGCGCGTGGCCAGCGATCGAGAGGCGGGGCCGGTGGGAGAGGGGCGGGGCGCAGGGCGCGTGGCGAGTCCATTGGGGGAGGGGGCGGGGCTGGGGAGAAAGGGGAGGGGCATATGAGGTCAAGGGGCTTGGCTTGTTGGGGTCAGAGTGTGGGGCGGGGCCACAAGTGGAGGATGGTTAGACAGTGGTTTAAAGTGAAGCTGAAACTTGGAAGGAAGAAGGAGTGTAAGTTTATTAGTGTCACAAGTCGGCTTACATAACCACTGCAGGGGGATAGGGAATTGGAAAGAGTTGAAGGAAAAGTATGGATGGAGGGATTTGAAAGAAAGTGGGAAAAAGGAGAGGAAAAGTGGGATGGAGATGGGGAGTGAAAAATTAGGATTAAAACATGGAGCTGTCAATGGGGAAGGGAGAGGGGAATATATGGAGAAAAGGAAATGGCACACAGGGACGGTAAACTGGGAAAGAGAAGGGGAAATGAGACAGGAAAGGAAGGAAGGCAGGCAAGGGATTTGAGGGGATAATGAGTGAGACATTGAGTGGAAAGGGGAGGGGAAATGGAGGAGATAGTAGAGGAAAGATGAAAAGGGAAAGGACGGTTGTAGGGCGGCACGGTGGCACGAGACCCGGGTTCGATTCTGGCTGTGTGGAGTTTGCACGTTCTCTCCATATCTGCGTGCGTTTCCTCCGGGTGCTCTGGTTTCCTCCCACACTCCAAAGATGTGTGGGTTAGGTGGATTAGTCATGCTCAATTGCCCTTTAGTGTCAGGGGGATTTGCAGAGTAAATACGTGGGTTATGGGGATAGGGCCTGGGTGTGATTGTTGACGGTGCAGGCTCAATGGGCCCAATGGCCTCCTTCTGCACTTGTAGGGATTCTATGATTTTTGTGCCTGTGTTGAAGGGAGTAGACAGTGGAAGGAGGAGAGAAAGTGTCAGGAAAAAAATGGACCAGAGAGGAATGACGAGGAGTGATGGATGGGAAGGAGAAGGGTGAAGGAGGAAGTGAAAAGCATGGAACATTTTGTCCATCATGTTTGCATCCCGAAAGAACAACTCAGCTAGAGTCATTCTCCTGCCTTCCATCTTCCTTTTTCCAAAATATTTTGAGTGTTTCATTATTTAATATCTTGGGATGTTGGACTGATTGGTGATTTGGATTTTTTTTCATAATTTCATTAATTGTTTTGCATTGGCAGTTTTCTAACTAATTTACTCATAGAATGGTTATAGCACAGAAGGAAACCATTTGGCCCATCGTGCATGTGCTGGCTCTGTAAACATCTTCCAAGCATTCCAGTTTAATGTGACAAACAAGAACAGGAGTCGACTCAAATTCTTTTAACAATCTTCCTTTATTTAACACTTTAGGTACCAACTCAAACATTTGCAACACTTTAACTCTTTTGTTGAACTTTAGCTCTTTAACTGAACATTAGCTCTTTAACTGAATATTAACTCTTTAACTGAGAACAAACACTACCCAGTTAGAATGAAGTGGCCAAGACCTTTCCTGATGTAGAATCTGTCCTCATGGTCTCTGAAGATGTCCTTGGGGCACTTCTTCTTGTTGGGATCGTTTATCTCTAGCGTTATTGCTTGAGAGAAAAGACTGCACACGCCTTTTATCTATAGATTATTTCACATGCCGTGGGCCAGTGGCGCACTGGCAAACGCATCTGACTACGGATTAGAAAATTCCAGGTTTGACTCTTGGCTAGCTCGCTGTGATACTTCATCCACAGTTCATTAGCTCCATGTTAGCTTTAATAAAAAGCCAGAAGATTCTCTGGCACCCAGCCAATGGAGTAACTGGAAACGGATCACATGGCTCAAGCAGCCAATGAAATTCCTTGTAAACAATGCCATTATGCTTGGCTCAGATAGCATATAGCTCACATAAAACCCATAGACCAGGTGCCATTATGTCAGTGTCACTGGATCAAAATCCCAGAACACCCTTCCTAATAGTACTGTGGGTGTACCTACACCACATGGAATCAGCGGTTCAAGAAGGCAGCTCGCCAGCACCATCTCAAGAGCAATTAGAGGTGGGCAATAAATGCTGGCTTAGCCAGCAGCTCTCATGAATGAATAATTTCAGAAAAATTGGGTCAGATCCATCCTTGATCCATTGAAGTTGGCATTCCCCAGTTAGTTATTCGTACTAGATTGTTCCTTGTGCTTTTCCATAATTAATCTTATGACACAATGTTCACTGTCTCTTAAATATTCCCTTACTGAAACTTGATCCACTTTGCCCATCTCATTCCCAAGAACCAGGACTAGCAATGCCTCCTTTCTTATTGGATTGGAAACGTACCACTGTAGGAAATTTTCTTGAACGCACTCTAGCAACTCTTGCTCCCCACTGCCTTTCACACTGCTACTATCTCAGCCTATATTTTGATAATTAAAGTTCCCCCATTATAATTACTCAATAATGCTTGTACATCTCCATACTTTCTGTGCCAATGTGTTCCTCTATAGCCTATAGGCTACACCAAGCAACATAATTGCAACATTTTTGTTCCTGAGCTCTAGCCAAGTAGATTCTGTCCTTGGCCCATCTGGGACATCCTCTTTCTCTAGCACTGCAATACTCTCCTTAATCAGTGCTACCATCCCTCACCCTTTCTTTCCTTTGCTATCTTTCCTGAACATCTTCTATCCAAGAATATTTATTATACAGTCTTGCCCTTCTTTGAGTCAGGCCTCTGTTACTGCCACAACATCATATTTCCATGTAGCTATCTGCGCCTTCAACTCACCAATCTTAATTCCAACACAGTGCATTCACATGCATGTGCAGTAAATGTAGACTTTATTGGTTTTCCCCCTGATTTGAACCCACCTGATACCTTCCTGTATGCCACTTTGATCTGTGCTCCCAGTGTTCTGTGCAGTTGGCATTCCTCTCTGGTATTATCTCTTGTTCCCATACCTCTGCCAAGTTAGTTTAAACTCTCTCCACGAGCACGAGCAATGAAATTGGTCCTGGCTGACTTTCAATTTATGCCTTCCCAATTCCCATCAGGTTCTGATCAGCTCAAGTTTTAAATCTGCAGCAATCAGCAAAGTCTTACAGCAAAAGACATGAGAATAAAAATGTGACACAGAATTACATGAGAGAAGGATGTCTTAATATATTACAGAACGATCGATATTGACCTTGAAATTGGCTTGTGTGGGTCTTTTTTTTATTCATTCATGGGATGTGGTTTCACTGGCTGGGCCAGTATTTATTACCCATCCCCGAGGGCATTTAAGGGTAAACCCCATTGCTGTGGATCTGGAGTCACATGTAGGCCAGACCAGGTAAGGACATTAGTGAACCAGATGGGTTTTTACGACAATCGACAATGGTCATCAGCAGACTTTTAATTCCAGATTTTTACTGGATTCAAATTTTACCATCTATTGTGGTGGGATTCAAACCTAGGTTTCCAGAGCATTACCTTGGGTCTCTGGATTACTAGCCCAGTAACAACACCATTAGACCACTGCCTCCCCTTTCTGCTTCTTTTGCTGGTGTTCTGGGGCAGGGGACAATGCCTGGAATGTGTAGATCTAAGGACCCAAATTTGCAAAAAGACCAGTTCCTCCATATGTAAAAAGAAGAATATCTATTTCAGTAATGACCCTGGATGCCTGTTTTTTTTTGCCTACAACAACATCGGCCACTTGGAGCATAATGAATGCACAATACCCGTCCACCATAATATATATTAAGGTGTCTATTTTACACCATCGACCTCTAGTCCATGCTTACTATTTGATTTTGTTTACACGCTAGACCAAACACTGATGCAGAGAAAAACTGGCTTCCTTACCCATATCCTAGTTGAACAACAATCCTCAACAATTTGAACCATTTGGGTGAGTCCAGAACAAGGGGAAAGTTCAGGGATGTTGTCAGGAAGCTTTACATAAAGGGTAATGGAAGTTTGAAACTCTCCCCAAAAAGATGTTGAAACAGAGAATTGAATACTTCAAAGTTGAGGTTGACAGATTTTTGTTACACAAGGGGATTAAGGGTTAGAGGAGAAATGTAGATGGAGTTAAGGTACAGATAGCCGCAATCTCATTGAATGGTAGAACTGTATTGTTTTGTTCTTTTAATGATCCGGGAGATAAGAGACAGACTGGAATTATAACCTCTAAACTATTATAATGGTTTATTACAAAAGAGCAAACAATATGAGAGAAATATAAGCAATGAGTCTCACACCCTTCTACCCATCGAGGATGCTGGTCACAACGGCTGGTCTGGAGCTTGAGAAGTCATAGAATCATAGAATCTTACAGTGCAGAAGGAGGCCATTCAGCCCATCGAGTCTGCACCGACCACAATCCCACCCAGGCCATAACCCCATGATAGTCCCCCTGACATTAAGGGGAAATTAACATGGCCAATCCACCTAACCCGCACATCTTTGGCCTGTGGGAGGAAACCCATGCCGCCTCGGGGAGAATGTGCAAACTCCACACAGACAGTGACTGGGGTTCCTGGCGCTGTGAGGCAGCAGTGCTTACCACTGTGCCACCGTGCTGCCCACGTGCCACTGTGCCGCCCACCATTCGTGAACCCGGTGCGAGATAAAGTCCAACGTACCCGAGTTGAAGTCCCCCTTTTACAGTATGGCACAACCAACCTTACGTGAAACTTGGTTTAAACAAATGTTTGGAAAACAATACACAAAGATAGACCTGGAGGGTCAGCTTGTTATTGTAGTGAAGCTGCGTTTTTAAGAACATAAGAAATAGGAGCAGGAGTAGGCCATCGAGCCCCTCGAGCCTGCCCCGCCATTCAATAAGACCATGGCTGATCTGATAGTGGTTTAGTTCCACTTACCCGCCTGCTCCCCATAACCCTTAATTCCCTTATTGATCAGAAATCTATCTACCTGTGACTTAAACATATTTAACGAGGTAGCCTCCACTGCTTCAATGGGCAGAGAATTCCAGAGATTCACTATCCTCTGAGAGAAGAAGTTCCTCCTCTGTCCTAAACTGACCCCCCTTATTTTGAGGCTGTGTCCTCTCGTTCTTGTTTCCTTTCTATGTGGAAAGAATCTCTCTGCCTCTACCCTGTCGAGCCCCTTCATTATCTTATATGTCTCTATAAGATCTCCCCTCAGCCTTCTAAATTCCAACGAGTACAGGCCCAATCTACTCAATCTCTCCTCATAAGCTAACCCCCTCATCTCCGGTATCAACCTGGTGAACCTTCTCTGTACTCCCTCCAAGGCCAATACATCCTTCCGCAAATAAGGGGCCTTTTACCTTCTGATAGTATGAATGTTGCTGAGTTGATTGGTGAATATCTTTATTCCTTACTTTCTATACAAGAATAGACTCGAGGGATTGAATGGCCTCCTCTTGTTCCTATGTTCCATCAAGACAAGAGTTAAACAAGAATTAGTATTGATAAGATTGTTCCTGGGAAATTCTGCAATAAAGTATGTTATAAAGAGTAAACAGGGATAATTTAAATTAAGAATAATTAAAAGTATGTATCCACGCTTAGTGTCACCATCATTCCTATAAGTTAGAGGATGAACCAATGCCATTTGTAACTCTTTTGAATGAGATAAAATTCGAAAGTACAAATAAAAGATCCATGTCCTAAAACAGCTATTAGAATACTTGTCCATTCCTCAGCAATAAGTTGCCAATTGTAATTTTAAAATACTACCTAATTTGCATATTTTTCTTTCTACCCCTGTCTTTGAAGTGGGATTAGCATTTTTATTTTAATCATCTTTTATTAAAATAGACTCCAGATTGTTCTGAAAAAGTGTATGTATTAAACATGCTCTGGGAATACTGAATATAATCCCAGCTCTGATGAATTTAGTTTTGAAAATAATAGTAAAGGGAGACATGGAACGAAGTGACAGGTCAGAGGAGGCCAGGGTGGCACGGTGGCATAGTGGTTAGGACTGCTGCCTCACTGTGCCAGGGACCTGGGTTCAATTCTGGCCTCAGGTAACTGTCTGGAGTTTACACGTTCTCCCCATGTCTGTGCGAGTTTCTTCCAGGTGCTGCAGTAGAGTCCAATGATGTGCAGGTTGGATTGCTTGGCCATGGTAAGTTGCCCGATGTCAATTTGCTCATGAACTTCACAGTCTCTCTCCCTGAATTCCATACGATCATCCTCATTCTTTTGGGAATTAGAAAACACTAAAAAACTCTGCTGTCTTTTACATGAGACATGGCGTCAGGAAGTGGATTTAAAATAGAGTTTTAAACACTGGAAATGTTGCAGTGAATACATAGCTCAAAAAGCCACATAAAGAAGTTGCAGCCCTGAAAGACTCCTTGGAGAATCAATGTGTAGCTATGAAAAACATAAGGAGCTACTGACAGGATGTAGAAGTCTTCAATTAGTTGAACAGACAGTTATTAATGCATGATAACAGTGGGTGTACAGTGGATAACTTGGGTAACTCACAGTTACACATGATCAGGCATGCAAATTTGTCTTTTGTTTGCCACGAAAAGGGTGATGTGTGAAATTTGAAATGCAATCAGTTCTACACGTCCTATCTGGCTTTCCATAGTCATGTGACCTCTGCCATGAGGCAGCGCTCTGGAAGCTGCTATTTTGAGATCAGTTCACTAAAGACTTGCAATGAGAAAGCACCAGACCTTTAAACATGAAACATGTGGGGTCGGGATTTGGAAATTATCTGGGTGTCAAATTCTCCACGTGCCATATTGAAAGTCAAACCGTGTGTTTTTTAAAAATTCATTCATGGGACGTGGGCATCGCTGGCTGGGCCAACAATTATTGTGCGTCCTGAGGGCTTATTGCCCATCCCTGAGGGCATTTAAGAGTCAACCACATTGCTGTGGGTCTGGAGTCACGTGTAGGCTAGACAAGGTAAGGACGGCAGATTTCCTTCCCTAAAGGACATTAGTGAACCAGATGGGTTTTTCCGACAATCGACAATGGTTTCATGGTCATCAGTAGATTCTTAATTCTAGATAGTTTTTATTGAATTCAAATTCCACCATCTGCCATGGTGGGATTCAAACCAGGTTCCCAGAGCATTGCCCTGAGTCTCCGGATTACTAGTCCAGCGACAATACCACTACGCTACCGCCTCCCTTTCATTTAGAAAGAGCTGGTATTTTACATGGCAACTTTCATAATTTCATGGCCAAAGCGCTTTACAGTCAATGAAGTACTTCTGAAGTGTCATCATTGTTGGAATGTAGGAAATATGGCAGCCAACTGGCACACAACAAGGATCCACAACCAATCAATAATGTTGACCAGATCAGTTGGTTAAGTGATGTTGGTTGATGGGATAAATATTGGCAATAACACTGGGGAAAACACCTCTGCTCCTCTTGAAATAGTGGCTGTAGAATCTTTTGCAACCAACTGAGAGGGAAGACAAGCCCTCAGTTTAACAATTCATCTAAAAGTCGACATTTCTGGGAGTGTGTTTTGGTCTCTGGTGGGCCATCAGCCCACAACCTCGCTGACTGAGGTGAGTGAATGGATAAGGGAGCATTAGATGTCACCATTGGGAGCAATCCCGGCATATTCCAAGCTCTTTGTCTGCAGGAAAATCTGCCTTCTTGACTGCTCTAATAAGATTTATTTATGATTTTAGACAGTCAGCAATTTTTGCACAACCCAGAAAGTTGGATTAGACCTTGTGAATCGATAATCTCCATAAATGAACAATCAGTCATAAGCATTTACTGAAATTACCTCACTAAAATTCATTACCTGAGGCAAGATTCTTCAAATATTCTGGGGGATTAACAGACTTAACAATAAAGATGTCAGGCTTACTGATTAATAAAACAAAATGTAAAAAGAAACCTCACATTGCTTTGAGGGTTCGTCACTCAACAGAAAATAATTGTTCCTTCCTCATCAGCAGTCTTTCTGAGAATCGGCCTCTTGAGTGAAACATTTTAGTTATTTTAACCTCAGCCAGCCATTTTGAGGACAAATATGGAAGGGTCACTCCCAATGGTGACCTCTGGTCAGTGAGGCAATGGGCTGAAGGCCCACCAGAGACCAAAACACGTGGTCCAGGCTGGCACTCCCAGAATTGTCAACTTTTGCATGAATCATGAAGCTGAGGCCATGTTTTCCTTCTCAGGTGGTCACAGAAGATCTCTCAGCCACCATTTCAAGAAGAGCAATAGTTTGATGTGGATCTGTTGTGTTCTCCAGCAACTCAATCTTGACCAAGCCTTGTTAAAGCCATACACACCGACACAACGCCACACGCACCACCATAACTGTTATAAGTTTGTCCCTTTTGGCTCACCGTAGAACCCTGCTGTAGTAATGTATGCAAGGAAGTGATGTAATGTGATGTAGAGACTGATACCATACTACTCAAGGAGAATGAAGCTTTCAGTTCAGTCAGGGTGTCTTCAATGGGAGCTCAGCGTGATTATTTTGCCACCATTGGGGAAACGGGTGTTAGAGAAGCGACATGAAGGTCACTGCGGAAATAGCAATAAGTTATTTCTGGTGGCCTGGACTTGATGCTAAGATCAAAGAGAAAGCTAGAGCATGTTCCATGGGAATGCCCTGAAGAGGCTTGGCAATGTGTGCATGTGGATTTTGCAGGACCTTTTGAAGGATGCATGTTTTTAGTAACACCAAATAGCCAGAGGTCACTGTGATGACATCTACCTCATTTGAGAAGACCAGTGAGAAGTTGGGAGAAATGTTTTAGTTGCTTTGAATTTCCAGCACAGCTGGTGAGTGACAACGGACCTTAATTTGCCTCACAGGGATTTGATAACTTCCTTCAAGAAAACGGCATTCAACACATTACATCCACGTCATATCAACCTGCCACTAATGGATTAGCGGAACACTTTGTCCAACCATAAAACAAGATTTGCTTATCCAATACCTCAACAAACTCTTACTGCTCTATCGGAAACTCTCACATGCTCCAACCAAGACGTCTCCTGCATTACTCATGATGAAAAGGCAGTTGCATTCTGCGTCTGATCCTCCAAAACCGCCAAAAACCAAGCAGATTATGTGACAACAAACACAAGTGGAACCACATGAAAGCAAGGCAAAGCACAAATTTTTCCACCAGGGTCAAGGGGTCTTGGCTCCGAGTTACTCCTCAGGGAAAATGGGTTCCCACCACAGTTCTTACGCAAACTGGACCTGTCTCTTACACTGTCCAGATGTTAGGAGAGGCAATGGCCTATGGTATTATTGCTAGATTATTTACCCAGAAACTCAGCTAATATTCTGGAGACCCGGATTCAAATCCCACCATAGCAGGTGGTGGAATTTGAATTCAATAAAAAATATCTGCAATTAAGAATCTACTGATGACCATGAAACCATTGTCGGAAAAACCCATCTGGTTCACTAATGTCTTTTAGGGAAGGAAATCTACCGCCCTTACCTGGTCTGGCCTACATGTGACTCCAGAGTTACAGCAATGTGGTTGACTATCAACTGCCCTCTGAAATGGCCTAACAAGCCACTAAGTTTCAAGGGCAACTAGGGATTGGCAATAAATGCTGGCCAGCCAGCGATGCCCATGTCCTGCGAATGAATTTTTAAAAAAATACCTTATCTGGAGGATTCATGCAGACTAGCTACTGGCTAGAAAAACAAATCCACTAAGAGCCTGTTGGGAACTCAGGTTCAGCTTTTCCTGCAACCCCTACACCACCAGACACCACTGAGGAAGGTAACACCTCACCCTCTGTTCCAGCGCTGAGACAAGCTCCAGTTCCCATGTCAACATAATTTAACCAGCCACTGCTAAGCTCAGTGTGAAGATGAAAATGCCAGAGGTTGGCCATCAACCATTACAAGCGCGATGACCTCCAGACTGCCTGAATTTATAGTAGTGACTAATACATTGGCTATTGTTTGTGTTGAACTTGTTTTGGGTACATTCAAATTTAGGGAGAGGAAATGTTATATATTTGTCCCTTTTGGCTCACCATAGAGCCCTGCTGTAGTAATGTATGCAAGGGGGTGATGCAATGCGTTATAGAACGGGAAAGAGAGGAGCAGCAGGTATGAAAGAGAACACACCACAATAAAGTTACATTGGTTTATCAAATGTTCCTGAGTGGTATCCTTCAAATAGACAACAATCACCACGCACACTAACCTCACAAACAGATTTGGCTATTTGGGAGTTCAATATTTCCAAACTAGTTTGACCACAGATCTCTGTGGGATCTTGCTGTGTCATCATTGGCTGCCACATTTGCCTTCAAAATAGTCACCTCATTTCAAAGATAATTCATTGGCTGTGAAGTTCTTTGAGACATCCTAAAGTCATGAAAGGTGTTATAGAAACGCAAATTATTTCTTTAACTGGGGTTCAGTTCATAGAAATCATAGAAACCCTACAGTGCAGAAGGAGGCCATTCGGCCCATCGAGTCTACACCGACCACAATCCCACCCAGGCCCTACCCCCACATATTTTACCCGCTAATCCACGCATCTCAGGACTCTAAGGGGCAATTTTTAACCTGGCCAATCAACCTAACCCGCACATCTTTGGACTGTGGGAGGAAACCGGAGCACCCAGAGGAAACCCACGCAGACACGAGGAGAATGTGCAAACTCCACACAGACAGTGACCCGAGCCGGGAATCGAACCCGGGACCCTGGAGCTGTGAAGCAGCAGTGCTAACCACTGTGCTACCGTGCCGCCCATAGTTGTAATGGAATCGATTATAAATCATTAATCTACCCACACAAACCCCCATCAAACAGTCCACAGGCATGCTGAGGATGTGCTTCCATTGCTTTGATCAATTAGGTGGTGCCCACCAGCACAAGCCAGCCAGGGTGTCTCATATTGTGTTCTTCTGCTGTGCACTACATAATATGACTGTACAAGGATGCCTAAAGTTGGATGAGGTGGTGGGACTGATGCACTTCCTTGGGGGAAGACAATGGGGGAGAGGAGGATGTGCCAAGATATTAGAGGAAGACCACCAAGGCCGTTCAGGGCATCACAGAGATCTGCAGGTTGGCATGGCTACACTAATTCAGCAACGTTTCATCGGAGTGATACCCAACGCTATGGCAGATGACCGCCAGTCTCGACAGAGACAAGTTTTCCAGTCAACGCGCACATCGTCTCATATCCCCAAGCATGCATCTGCACCAAGGACATACACTTCAGCCCCCATCCCCCCTTTGCCTTCTCTTCAGATCCCACCACACACAAAAGTCTGAGTGATTTCATCAAACAGTAACAGTAATAAACATTAATTGAAAAAGGCTGCATGCGGAATGAAGATACCTTCCACATAAAATACGGAGTTGCAAAATTACAGATTCCAGCACGTGGATTGGCCACTTTTATAGTAATTGCACCAAAAGTAAGCCAGTCGCAGATTGGAACATTTCCCCACGAATATCAATCTATTATTTTAATATGTACATTAGTCAACCTTGACCGGTTACAAGGGATGTCCTTTTATCCCGAGTCGGCTGGTGCAGTCACGCTGAAGGAAAAATGTTTCCTATTTCTCAACCACTGAATTCCTGTCAAATTGGCCAGATGGTGACAAGATCAACAAGTGACCTGGGTGTACTTCAGCGCAAGATGTTTCAAAAGGAACAAACCATTCATTTGACTCAGGCAGCAGAGAGTGAATGGAAAGTGTGGTTCAAAAATAGTTTAGGGCTTTCAATTCTGATTAACTCAACAGCAGTGCTCCGTCATTGGGAGCAGACTTGAGTAAAATCAACTGCACCTCCCTAATGTGAAAATCATCTGATGGTTGTATTTGACTCGGTGACATGTGGTCAGGGATAAACTACATGAAGAGCACTGTGTAAATTATAATCAAGAAAATAAGTCTGTCTTTCATGTTGCTGAGGTTTCACAGTGCAACAGCGGGCTAAGTACGCGATAAAGCTGCTTTGCACTGACGCTGCTGTTGTGGTGTAGATACAGCTCAAAAGGATTAGGAAGTAAAATATTTTGATCTTCATGTTTGCCTGATCCTCAGTAATGGACTCTGTTTTTTTTCTCAATTTGATCACCCACCAGCACTCTGCTTGCTGACCTACATTAGCTCCAAGTCCACCAGCACCTCATTTAAAATCCTCATCTTTGTACTCAAACCAGATCAAATAAAAGCAAAATACTGCAGATGCTGGAAATTTGAAGTAAAAAGAGAAAATGCTGCATACTGCCAGACCTGCTGTGTTTATCCAGCCTTTTCTGATTTTATTTCAGATTATTTCAGATCAAATGGTATTTATGTTTTTAACGTCATTCATCCTGGTATGAGTTTTTTCTGTGGTTTAGTTGATAGCTCTTGCCCCTCTAAATCACAAGGTTGTAGGTTCAAATCCCACTCCAGGGCTTGGGCGCAAAATAATGGAAGGCTGACACTCCAGTGCAATAGTGAGGGGAGTGTTGCATCATCTTTTGGTTGAGATATGAATCCAAGGCCCAGCCTGCACTCTCATGTGGATGTAAAGGGTCCCGTGCGATTATTCTGAAGAATCAGATGCGCAGGTTAGGTGCATTGGCCATGCTAAATTGCCCCTTAGTGTCCCATGCTGTGTATGTTAGAGGAATTAGCTGGGTAAATATGTGGGCTTTCGGGGATAGGGCCTGGTTGGGATTGTTGTCAGTGCAAACTCGATGGGCCAAATGGCCTCCTTCTGCACTGTACGGTTTCTATGATTCTACATTGCATAAGAGGCCATTCAGCCCATCGAGTCTGCACCGACTTTCTGACAGAGTATCTTACCCAGGCCCTCTTCCCACCCTATCCTTGTAACCCCACACATTTATCATGGCTAATCCATCTAACCATGGGACACTAAGGGGCAATTTAGCATGGCCAATCCACTTAACTGCACATCTTTGGACTGTGGGAGGAAACCGAAGCACCCGGAGGAAACTCACGCAGACAACGGGAGAACGTGCAGACTCCACACAGGCAGTCACCTGAGGCCGGAATTGAACCTGGGTCCCTGGTGCTATAAGGTAGCAGTGCTAACCACTGTGCCACCCTTCTGCCCTGAAGAGGAGGGAAATTCTCCCCAGTGTCCTGGCCAACATTTATTCCTTGATCAACATCACAAAAAGTAGATGATCTGGTCATTTTCTTATTTCTGTATGCAAATTAGCTGGTCTGTAGCCTATAATACAACAATGAGCACACTTTTAAAAAGTGCTTCATTGACTTTAAAGCCCTCTGGAATGTGCAGTGGCAGAAAAAGATGCTATGGAAATGCAAGTCTTTCTTTATGAGTTCAAATCCCACCAGCTGAGGAGTTAAAATTCAAGTAATTAAATAAATCTGGAATAAAAAGCTAGAATCAGTAAAGGTGACAATGATACCACCAGATTGTTGTAATTTCCATTAGGGAAGGAAATTGTCCTGTGTGTGATTCCGGAGCCAGAGAAATGTGATTGACTCTTATCTGCTCCCACAAATGGCCAGCAGGCCATTTAGTTGCAAAGAAGGTGGCTCACCGCCAACTGTTCAAGGGCAATCAGAACCACAGAACAATAGAATGCCTACAGTGCAGAAAAAGGTCATTCAGCCCATTGATTCTGTACCAACTTGCCTCCCCCCCACCACCCTGCCCTATCTTCGTAACCCCATGCATTTACCATGGCTAGTCCACCTAATCGACACAACTTTGGATACTAAGGAGCAATTTAGCATGGCCAATCCACCTAACCTGCACATCGGGTAATGAACATTGGCCTCAATTGCCGATGATGCTCACATCGCATGAATGAATTTTTAAAAAATCGTTCCGTGGCCACTCATGGCAGGCTGGTGCAAAAGGTTAAATCTCACGGGATCAAAGGTGAACTAGCTAGATGGGTACAGAACTGGCTTGGCCATAGAAGACAGAGGGTAGCAGTGGAGGGGTCTTTTTCTGATTGGAGGTCTGTGACTAGTGGTGTTCCGCAGGGCTTTGTACTGGAACCTCTGCTGTTTGTGATATATATAAATGATTTGGAAGAAGATGTAGCTGGTCTGATTAATAAGTTTGTGGACGACACAAAGATTGCTGGAGTTGCGGATAGTGATGAACATTGTCAGAGAATATAACAGGATATAGGTAGGCTGGAAAATTGGGCGGAGAAATGGCAGATGGAATTTAATCCATATAAATGCGAAGTGATGCATTTTGGTAGATCTAATGCAGGGGGGATCTATACAATAAATGGCAGAACCATCAGGAGTATAGACACACAGAGGGATCTGGGTGTGCAAGTCCACAGATCCTTAAAGGTGGCAGCACAGGTGGAAAAGGTGGTGAAGAAGGCATATGGCATGCTTGCCTTTATTGGACAGGGCATAGAGTATAAAAGTTGGCATATGATGTTGCAGTTATATAGAATGTTGGTTTGGCCACATTTGGAATACTGTGTCCAGTTCTGGTCACCACACTACCAGAAGGACGTGGAGGCTTTGGGGAGAGTGCAGAAAAGGTTTACCAGGATGTTGCCTGGTATGGAGGGTATTAGCTATGAGGAGAGATTGAGTAAACTATGGTTGTTCTCCCTGGAAAGACGGAAGTTGAGGGGCGACCTAATAGAAGTTTATAAAATTATGAAGGGCATAGATAGGGTGAACAGTTGGAAGCTTTTTTCCAGGTCAGAAATAACAAACACAAGGGGTCACAAGTTCAAGGTAAGGGGGGCAAGGTTCAATACAGATATGCGGGGGACGTTTTTTACACAGAAGGTGCTGTGGGCCTGGAATGCACTACCAAGCAAGGTGGTTGAGGCAGACATGCTAGGATCATTTAAGACTTATCTAGATAGCCACATGAACAGACTGGGACTAGAGGGATACAAACGGATGGTCAAGTTAGGAACACATGATCGGTGCAGGCTTGGAGGGCCGAAGGGCCTGTTCCTGTGCTGTATTGTTCTTTGTTCACTCCAGCTACGAGAACTCCTCCAGCTCAGCAATCCTTGGTCCTCCTCTACTTATGACCTCTTGCGCATCCCAGATTTTCATTGGTTCACCAATGGCAGCCATGCCCTCAACTGTCAAGGCCCTGAGCTCTGGAATTCTCTCTCTGACCCTCTCCATCTCTTTCCTTCTCCCTGAAGGTGTTCCTCAAAATCTACCTCTGACCGAATGCCTTGGGATGTTTTACTACATACTGAATTCAAGTTATTATAATCTAGATTTGTATGAGAAGAGTCACCACAGAACCTTGGAGTAAAGTTGGGGTCCAATACTCACACACCCACACACACACACACAGACATTGGGTGGAATGTTCCCATCCTGTCTCGCCCATCACGGGAATCGTAGCGGGCCGGGGAGAGCGGACCATGCAAAGATCTGTTGACCTCGGGCGGGATTTTCCAGTCTTGGGGTGAGCGCGGCTAGAAAATCCCGCTCATTATGTGGGAGGTCAGGTGTTCCACACATGTCAGTGCTGGCACGATTGACTTAAGTGCCTCTCCTGCACTGTATGATTCTATGATTCTATCATTAAAGTAACACAACTGCTGCCGGAGTAGTCGGAGACTCTGATCGAGAATTTTTTTTTACTTCTTCTGTTAAGGATCCTCAGTCCAGGATTGGTTTCTATTTTTGTGTTTTGTGTCCTTGAAAAGACTTGTTGCTATGCAAATACAAGGGCACAGACTAGTGATAATAACTGAAGCGGGGTTACACGAACTGTGATTAGAGTTGCACAGCTAAACTCTCATCGTGCTTTGGTTTTCCAAAAGTTTTAGTTCTCATGTTTCTTCATAAAATTCAGTTTATTTGCAAACTCTCTGTTGGATCATTGTTCTGTATTTTTGCTGTGAATGATTTTCTTCAACACACTGATATAAACAGTGTCCATGGAAGTTAATGTGAGGTTGAAGGCCACAGATGAAAGGGTTCCACCTATAATCAAAAGTAATTTGAAGCCACTTGTACACAGGTGCATTTGAATTTTTAAAGTTCCACATATATATATATATATATATATACCACCATTGTTCAACAATGACATGCCCTCTTCTACCTTCTCCCTATAACATTTAAACTATGTCAAATAGGTGGATGCAATGAGTTTGTATAATACATGGCAGTTAGTGCCGTCGGAAAATGCTAGCACAATTTAAGGCGACAGCTCATTCTCTGCACTGCCAAAGCAAGATTGTTGATGCATGGCAGCAGCTGAGGGATGGGTTGTCTGCACAATTCTCAGTGACTGGATTGGCATATTGAAGGATGGTTTTTGAAAAGTTTCAAGAGATTGAGAGTCAGTCATGTTGAGTGAACTGAGACAGTAGTTTCAGGAATGAGAAAGGGGAGCGAGTTTTCCAATGTCAGACAATGGTCAGTGAATCCCTGCAATGCAGAAAGAAGCCACTTGGCCCAGTGAACCTGCACCAACTCTCCGACAGGGCACCTTACCCAGGCCCACCCTATCCTCGTAATCCACGCATTTCCCCGCTGATCCCCCAAACGTACACATTTTGGGACACTAAGGGCGGAATTTTACCGGCACGTCTGCCCGAGGTTCGTACGATCCCGCCCGAAGTCAACGGAGAATGCCGTTCTCCGAGCCTCGCCACCCCCGGAATCGGCGCTGGTGTGCCAGTACAATTCAGGTCTAAGGGACAATTTAACGAGGCCAATCCACCTAACTGGCACATCTTTGGACTATGGAAGGAAACCGGAACACCCGGAGCACTCCATGCTCCAGTAATGGGGCGGAGAGCATTAAATGGTTTTCCACAAGGGTCTATTCACTATTTAGATTAACAGTTTGTTTGAGTTTGGAATTAAAAAAACACAACCGCTAATTTTGTGGACAACATCACATTGAGGGGGACAATCAACACTGAGGAAAACTAACAAGTTACAGGAGGGCATGAATAAGCTTGCAGACTGGGCATATGATTGGCAGATCTATTTCAATATAGATACGTGGAGGGGGGGCGTTATATTTTGGGAAGAAAAATAAGGAGGTAATCTATTAGGTCACTTATTACTTTAAAAATAATAATCTCAATAGGGCCGAGGAGCAACTGAGATGACACATATAGAAATCACTATAAGTTGTGATAAAGGTCAATAAGGTCATAACAAAAAGAAATCAAGCACTAGAATTTATTGTCAGCGATGATGGTATGGTGGTGAGCACAGCTGCTGACCCAGCAGTTGACAAGAGTTCCTTCCCCACCATGACAGTTTGTTAGGGCAGCACAGTAGTTAGCACTGCTGCCTCACAATGCCAGGGACCCAGGTTCAATTCCCCTGTCTGCCTAGGTTTCCTCCGGGTGCTCCAGTTTCCTTCCACAGTCCAAAGATGTGCAGGTTAACTGGATTGGCCATGTTAAATTGCCCCTTAGTGTCCAAAGACGTGTTGTTAGGGGGATTAGCTAGATAAATGTGTTGGGTCGTAGGTGGTGGGCCTGGATAAGGTGCTCTGTTGGAGAGTTGGTGCAGGCCAAATGGCCTCCTTCTGCACTGTGGGGATTCTGTGATTTCTAGAGCATTAGAATTGAAAGGTAAAACTTGTTAGAATGTAACCAGTGACAACTTTGTATTGGATGTAATGTGACCAAAGGGAACCAATTACAGAGTGATGTAATAGTCAGCTGCCCAGCTGATTCACTATAAATTAGAACCTGTGTAGAATTGTGGAGAGCTTGGAGTGGCCCAGGGCGAGACCCCAAGTTTGGAGTAATGGTGTTTCTTTATTAAACCCTTCCTTTGATTTATAAGTTGGAGTAAGTTTTGTTCTTTTTTTTTGTCTGCATTTGAAGAGTTACTTCTGATGAAACATTGGTAGCAGAGGGAAGCCCATCGTAACTTGGTGTTTGTTTTTGAAGAAACAACCATGGCAGATGGTAGAAGTAAACCAGTGGGATTTGATTGTCCCCCTGTCTTTTCAGATGCCGAACCATATCGGGAATGGAAGCAGAGGTGGAAATGTGGACCCTTGGCACCACAATACCGAAAAAAAGCAAGGTATGGCATTAGCTTTGTCGCTTCCAATTAGGAGCAAGAAAAGAAGAAAACTATTTTCCGATTGGACAGTAGATGCCCTGAATAAAGAAGAAGGGCTACAGCTCCTGCTACAATGCTTAGATAAGATTAAGCATTATCTTAATGCTTAAAGATGAGTTTAAGCAGAAAGCTGAGTTCTTGGAGAATTATGAAGGATGGGTGATGTTTGACAGGATTAGGAGACAAGATACCCATGGAAGAGTATATCATGGATTTTGATAGGGGCCGTAACAGGCTAATGAAATTTAACTTGGAGATTCCAGATGGAGTATTGGCCTTTAAGTTGTTGGACTGTGCATGTCAATCACAAATGGATACTCTTTTAGTAATGACTGGAATACAATTAAGGGGAACAGAGCCTCTCTTTGATCAGATAACAGCATCATCAAAAAAAATTTTCGGGAAACAATCCTTCCCCGCCACCTTGTTCAATACAGACCGGAATGCCATAGCGCCCAGAATGGAGAAGTCAATGATGACTCAACCGCATGCCAGACCAAATGGTACACGAAGGCTTTTAAACAGAGACAGTTACGTTAATAACAGACCTAGTGTCGAAAATGGTTATAACCGATTTGAAAATGGGGAAAGAAGACACATATGGGATACTGATAAAAGACGTTTAAATCGAAGGAATGCTAGAGGGATTGTGAATCGCTGTTTCCAGTGCGATTCCCCATACCAGTACATTGTAAACTGTCTGAAAAGAAGAAATCGTGTCTTTGAAACCACATGTGACACAGAATACGTGGAAACCGACAGTGACGAGGATAAGGACCAGGAAAGCATTGTTTTGGTGTCAGAAAAGTTGAGTCCCATAATGAGCGTCCTGACGATAGACTCTTTCAACTGTGCTGTTTTAGATAGTGGATGTACGTCCACTGTTTGCGGCCAAGATTGGCTAGATTATTATTTAGGGTCTCTTGATCACAAAGACCAAAAGAAAGTAAAAGAACATTATAGTTTCACCTGCTTTAGATTTGGAGATGACAACACTCTAACGTCCTCCAAAAGGGTGATACTTCCCTTTAAGATTGTGGGAATCAGTTTATTTATAAGTACAGGTGTAATTTCCAGTGATATACAAAGAACAAAGAAAATTACAGCACAGGAACAGGCTCTTCGGCCCTCCAAGCCTGCACCGACCATACTGCCCGACTTAACTAAAACCCCCTACCCTTCCGGGCACCATATCACTCTATTCCCATCTCATTCATGTACTTGTCAAGACGCCCCTTAAAAGTCACTACCGTATCCGCTTCCACTACCTCCCCCGGCAACGAGTTCCAGGCACCCACCGCTCTCTGTGTAAAAACTCTGCCTCGTACATCTCCTTTAAACCTTGCCCTGTGCACCTTAAACCTATGCCCCCTAGTAATTGACTCTTCCACCCTGGGAAAAAGCTTCTGAGTATCCACTCTGCCCATGCCTCTCATAATCTTGTAGACTTCTATCAGGTCTCCCCTCAACCTCCGTCGCTCCAGTGAGAACAAACCAAGTTTCTCCAACCTCTCCTCATAGTTAATGCCCTCCATACCAGGCAACATCCTGGTAAATCTTTTCTGTACCCTCTCCAAAGCCTCCACATCCTTCTGGTAGTATGGCGACCAGAATTGAACACGATATTCCAAGAACACGATAATTCCAAGAACTATGGTTCTATAACCTTAGTTATTAGGTTCTATACCATTGTTGTTAAGCAGGTCTGCGATGAAGAAAACTCAGATGACCATCGATTTGAAACAGGATAAAGCTGTGGTATTTGAGAAAACTGTGGACCTACATTTTACAAGGTCTGGCCTTTATTGTCTTCCTTTAAGTGAACCAAAATTATCAGACCAAAGGATTCATGAGGCAATAGTGTCGCTAACGGACAACAGCACGGTGGACAAAAAGAGGATTATTCTGAAACTCCATAAGCGGTTTGGTCATCCAGCACCACAGAGACTGAGAGCAGTGCTGCAGGATGCAGGTGTGCTGGACAAAGAATATAATGATCTCATAGAACAAATGTCAGCCCAGTGTGAAATTTGCATAAAATATAGAAGGACACCTCCGCGTCCAGTCGTCAGTCTACTGTTGGCACGAGATTTCAATGATGTAGTGGCGATGGATCTAAAGACATGAGACAAGGACAAAGGCACTTTGTGGACATGGCCACCCAGTTTAGCATATCCACAGTGATTTACAGCATAGATAAAAAGACCATTATAAATAAAATTATGACCCACTGGATTGGAACAGGATTGGGGGCACCAATCGTCTAAATTTTTGACAGGCAAACGGGGCAAATTTGCAAATGTTGAGTTTAAAGAGATGTATGAAAGTGTAAACATTGTAATAATGCACACTGCAGCAGAGAGCCCATTCAGCAATGGGCTCTGTGAAAGGAATCACGCAGTTATAGATGACATGTTGCATAAAATTATGGCTGATCAACTGGGCTGTAAATTGCAGGTTGCATTAGCATGCGCAGTGCACGCAAAAAGTTTGTTACAAATGGTGGGGGGCTATCGTCCATACCAGCTGGTATACGGGAGGAATCCAAAGTTGCCGTCAGTATTAACAGATGCTCCCCCGGCACTAGAAGAGACAAGCATGAGCTCCATGTTTTCTGCACACTTGAACGGTATGCATGCAGGGAGACAGGCCTTCATTAAGGCTGAGGTTTCAGAACAGATAAGAAGGGCGCTAAGGCATCGCATAAGACCACCGAGGGTATACTCTGAGAAAGGGGATAGGGTCTACTATAAAAGAGAGGGCAAAAAAGAGTGGAAAGGGCCCGGGAAAGTGATAGGAACAGACAGCAAGGTAGTTATCGAACAACACGGTAACCAGACAGTGCGAGCATACTCTTCATGAGTAGTGGGACTTGGGTATGAATTTGGAGCATCTGAGCAAGATGCAGAAGTGCAGGAGGCAGCTTCTACCTCGCATGAACATACCCTGAGCTATAATGAGAATCAGTCAACAATAGATGAGAGGGAATCTGATGATCAACAAAGTACCAGTGAAGTAGGGGATGAAGCTGCTACTTCAAAGGTTCAGCTACCCAAAGTAGTATTGGTATTATATATACCTGAAGGGTCAAGCGATTGAAGGGAGACCACTATATTCGGGAAAGCAGGAAAGTACAAACACTGGCTCAACATACAAGAGCGGGGGCAAGGAGCTAAAGCTATAGATTGGGAAAATGGGGTGGACAGATAGAAACAAAAAAAGTGAGACCTAAGTCCTGAGAATGAGACAGTAAGCATTCGTGAACCCAGAAAAAAGTTACAAATCTGTGAACAAAGGTGCGTCAACAGAGAACAGCAGTCTGAGAGTAGCAGCCCTGACAGAAACAGACACAGCAGTAGAGGCCGGAGTTTAACGAGAGAGGCTAGGAATCAAACCAATGATAGGAATTGGAGTAGAGGCCCCCATGATGAGGAAGTATTGACAGCTGCAAACAAAATGGAGCTCACAGAAGGCCAAACAAAGGGAGCTGGACAGTTGAAAGGAGTGGGGTGTACACTAAGGTACCAGATGAAGGGCAGCCTGCTTTGTCCCATAGGTGGGTTTGCACAGAGAAGGTTTTGCAAGATGAAACATATAAAGCTAAAGCCAGATGAGTAGCCCGTGGGTATGAGGAACGTTTGGATGGGAGAGACATTAGGGTTGATTCACCCACAGCAGGGAAAGTGACACTGAAAAATTTTTTCACTGTTCTAGCATCTCATAATTGGATTGCAAATTTCTGCAGGGCGAAACATTTCAGAGAAAACTTTTTTTGAGGCCACCCAAAGAAGCAGGTAATACACAGGGATATTTGTGAAAATTGAACAAATGTGTATATGAGTTAAGTGATGCATCAAGGGTTTGGTATTTCTCTGTATGATCTGTGTTACTGAAGATTGGCTGTGTCCAGTTAAAAGCAGATCCAGCAATGTTTTACTGGAAGACTAAAGGAAAATTAGCTGGAATTTTTATAATGCATGTGGATGGTTTCCTATGGGGTGGCACAGAAGAATTTGGGAAAAAAAGATAATTGAGAAGCTGAAAACAGAATTTAAAGTAGGTCACCATCCTTAATTGGATGGTGAACCCACCCTCTGGCCATTAATTGGCCAATTTGGGGAAAATCACAGATATGTGTTTGCTTCCCGGCTAGTGACCAGAATTTAATCCAGCCCATTGTGGTGGGAAACACGACAGCTGAGCCCACTTAATAATTAGAGTGGGTATTCCCCAGTGATGAATAAACCACCCAGAATTAAGTTGAAGGGAAGGGGCTCATGCAGGAATGTTACCCTCTAGTGGTGGGATGCCAGTTTTATGTGTTATTGAGCCAAATGAACCAATTGTCCCTGAGATCACTGGAATTTAGTTGGGGCGCAGGGATTAAATGTGCCTGATCAAGGGGCCAGCACTGGGAAGGGCAAAGCCACTAAGTTACCCTCTTGCCCTTGCCTCCTGTCCACCTCTCCTGTGACTCCTTCCTCACATCTCCCATCCTTCTCTCATTGACCTGAGGCGAGGGGTCAAGCGGCATTCCCTGGTGAAGTCCCAACTGCATTACCAGCAGCCCCCACCACTCCCAGTGGCACTGCCAGCCATGGAGGGTTTCTGGCCTTTGATTGGCCAGCAGCTCTCAGCAGACAGGATTTTCACTCCCCGGGCTCCTAAATCCAGAGAAATGTCTGACAGTTAAGTGCCCACAAAAGTGATGCAGGTGGGTGGGACGCCATGTCGTGAACATTGAATTCAACCTAGCGTAAGTTACTGATTCCTGATTTAGGTTTACAATGGGGCAGTGAAACCCGAGGGAAAATCCTGCCCCCTATCTCCTACTCCATCTCTGTCAATGACTTATTTTCCTCGAGAAGATTTCACTCTTTCACTCTGCTGCCTCCATGAATTCTACTTAACTCAATTGTCATTGGTTTTTCCAATGAGGAGAATAAAGTTGCATAGCTCAGGAAAAATTAATTGAGGCTGTGGGGAAATCTCTTTTTGTATCATAGCGCAGCAGAAAGCATTCAGGCCCATCATAATTGCGCCAACTTAGAGTTATCCTATGCCAATCCCTTGTTCTCCCACCATAGCCCTACAATTAGTTCCTTTCCAAGTGTATATCTGAATACCGGAAACACTGAAGAATCAACAGAAGTCAGCTTAAAACATCCAAGACTTCCATCTTTGGGGTTTGCTCAGTGAGGTTCGACAGTAAGGGAACAGTAAATAGCCAGGCTTCAGGTATTATTATCTTATAAAATAACGTGCAAGGCAATGGAAAAAAGGCGGGGGGGGGGGGGGGGGGGCGGGGGGGGGGGGGGGGGGGGGGGGGTGGGGGGTGGCGGGGGGGGGGGGGGGGGGGTTGGTGGTGGGGTCTTCTCCTGTGCTGCAGCCATTCTGTGATTCTGAGGATCAGGCTACCTATGAGTAGCATTATCGGAGATCAATGAACTATTCCACCCTCATGTGCATCATCGTTACTCTATTCAATAAACGGTTTGTATTGCTGATGATGACTTTCCCACATATGATTATACAAGATAAACTGGTTAGGGCAAACCTTTCAAACTGCACAACCTTCTGTCTAATCTGCTGCTTTATGATGTTCCCATTCTTTGCACTCCTGTCACAAAGCCAAGCTTCTCAGATGTTCTACCCATCAGCCACGTTGGTTCCTGGAGAGATCAGCCAGTTAGTCACAGTCAGTGCACTTCCCTTTCCTTCACATAAACTGCTTGTGCAGCCTCCTGCCTCCTGTTTACAGACTTCATAGAAAAGCAGAACACATGCCGGAAATCTGAAATTAAAAACTCAATGGCCAGAATCTTACCTCCGTTTACGCCGGCGGGATTCCCTGGTCCCGCTGCAGTGAATGGAGATTTGGCTGAGCGCCAAATTCTCCGTCCTTTCTGCAGCACGAGTGGGGCGCCCAATATGTTGGAAATAGTCAGCAAGCCTTGCAGCTTCTGTGGACAGAGAAACAGAGTTGAGATTTCAGGTCAGTGACCTATCACCTAATTACACAAGAAGTGTTGATAGTACACATGACTCTGACTTGTGGCTTATGCTACGAATATAGTTCAGCGGGTTAGCTCAGTTGGCCGGACAGCTGGTTCGTGATGTGGACGACGCCAACAGCGTGGGTTAAATTCCCGTACAGGCTGAGGTTATCCAGGAAGGTTTTTTGACTCAGTATGTAGACAGGCCAACTAGAGGTGAGGCTATATTGGATCTGGTGCTGGGAAATGAGCCAGACCAGGTGCTAGACTTGGAAGTTGGTGTGCATTTTGGTGATAGTGACCACAATTCGGTTACGTTCACCTTAGTGATGGAAAGGGATAGGCATGAACCTCGGGCCAGTGGTTTTAGCTGGGGGAAGGGTAATTATGAGGCTATTAGGAGAGAATTAGGAAACATAGGTTGGACTAGGAGATTACAGGGACTGGGAACGTCCGACATGTGGAGTTTTTTCAAGGAGCAGCTACTGCGAGTCTGTGATAGGTATGTCCCTGTCAGGCAAGGAGGAATTGGTAGGGCTAGGGAACCGTGGTGCACCAAAAAAGTTTCTTTGTTGGTTAAAAAGAAAAAGGAGGCTTATGTTCGGATGAGACGTGAGCACTCGGGTAGTGCACTAGAAAGCTTTAGATTGGCTAAGAGGGAGTTGAAGAGCGAGCTTAGAAGGGCTAAAAGGGGACATGAGAAGACTTTGGCGGATAGGGTTAAAGTGAATCCTAAGGCGTTCTATAGGTATGTCAAGAACAGAAGGTTGGTTAGGGCAAGTTTAGGGCCAGTTATAGATGGCAGAGGGAAGTTATGTGTGGAACCGGAGGAGATTGGTGAAGCATTGAACCAATATTTCTCTTCGGTGTTCACGCAAGGGGACATGAATATAGCTGAGGAGGACACTGGGTTGCAAGGGAGTAGAATAGACAGTATTACAGTTGATAAGGAGGATGTGCAGGATATTCTGGAGGGTCTGAAAATAGATAAATCCCCTGGTCCGGATGGGATTTATCCAAGGATTCTCTGGGAGGCAAGAGAAGTGATTGCAGAGCCTCTGGCTCTGATCTTCAGGTCGTCGTTGGCCTCTGGTATAGTACCAGAAGATTGGAGGTTAGCGAATGTTGTCCCATTGTTTAAGAAGGGGAACAGAGACTTCCCCGGGAATTATAGACCGGTGAGTCTCACTTCTGTTGTCGGCAAGATGTTGGAAAAAATTATAAGGGATAGGATTTATAGTTATTTGGAGAGTAATGAATTGATAGGTGATAGTCAGCATGGTTTTGTGGCAGGTAGGTCGTGCCTTACTAACCTTATTGAGTTTTTTGAGAAAGTGACCAAGGAGGTGGATGGGGGCAAGGCAGTGGACGTGGTATATATGGATTTTAGTAAGGCGTTTGATAAGGTTCACCATGGTAGGCTTCTGCAGAAAATGCAGATGTATGGGATTGGGGGTGATCTAGGAAATTGGATCAGGAATTGGCTAGCGGATAGGAAACAGAGGGTGGTGGTTGATAGTAAATATTCATCATGGAGTGCGGTTACAAGTGGTGTACCTCAGGGATCTGTTTTGGGGCCACTGCTGTTTGTAATATTTATTAATGATCTGGATGAGGGTATAGTTGGGTGGATTAGCAAATTTGCTGATGACACCAAAGTCGGTGGTGTGGTAGACAGTGAGGAAGGGTGTCGTAGTTTGCAGGAAGACTTAGACAGGTTGCAAAGTTGGGCCGAGAGGTGGCGGATGGAGTTTAATGCGGAGAAGTGTGAGGTAATTCACTTTGGTAGGAATAACAGATGTGTTGAGTATAGGGCTAACGGGAGGACTTTGAATAGTGTGGAGGAGCAGAGGGATCTAGGTGTATGTGTGCATAGATCCCTGAAAGTTGGGAATCAAGTAGATAAGGTTGTTAAGAAGGCATATGGTGTCTTGGCGTTTATTGGTAGGGGGATTGAATTTAGGAGTCGTAGCGTTATGTTGCAACTGTACACAACTCTGGTGCGGCCGCACTTGGAGTACTGTGTGCAGTTCTGGTCCCCACATTACAGGAAGGATGTGGAGGCTTTGGAGAGGGTGCAGAGGAGGTTTACCAGGATGTTGCCTGGTATGGAGGGGAGATCCTATGAGGAGAGGCTGAGGGATTTGGGATTGTTTTCGCTGGAAAGGCGGCGGCTAAGAGGGGATCTTATTGAAACATATAAGATGATTAGAGGTTTAGATAGGGTGGATAGTGATAGCCTTTTTCCTCTGATGGAGAAATCCAGCACGAGGGGGCATGGCTTTAAATTGAGGGGGGGTAGTTATAGAACCGATGTCAGGGGTAGGTTCTTTACCCAGAGGGTGGTGAGGGATTGGAATGCCCTGCCAGCATCAGTAGTAAATGCGCCTAGTTTGGGGGCGTTTAAGAGATCCGTAGATAGGTTCATGGACGAAAAGAAATTGGTTTAGGTTGGAGGGTCACAGTTTTTTTTTTAACTGGTCGGTGCAACATCGTGGGCCGAAGGGCCTGTTCTGCGCTGTAATGTTCTATGTTCTATGTTCTATGTTCTATGAAGGCCCGCCTTCTCAACCTTGCTCCTTGCCTGAGGTGTGGTGACCCTCAGGTTAAATCACCACCTGTCAGCTCTCTCTCTCTGTCTCAGCAGCCTATGCTCCTCTGGGACGTTGGCTACTTTCATTCATTTCAGTTCAGGCGGAAATGATTCCAAGCCTTTTGATATCACTGGTTAGGCTTCAGCTAGAGTGCCGTGTCAAGTTCTGCATACTGCATTTCAGGAAGGATGTCAAGGCCATAGAGAGGGTAGAGGAGACTTATTTACCACAGTGCTATCAAGAACTAGAGAATTTAATTGTGTGAAGAGATTGGAGAAGCTGGGATTGTTCTCCTCAGAGCAGAGAAGGCTAAAGGGTGATGTAATGTAGATGTTCAAGATCATGATAAAGCAAGTAAGGAACAATTGGCTTGGTTTTACAGTCCTGGCATAGCGGATTGGGGAGACAATCTAAAGCCCAATGATTTTGGTGGGACCGGAAGATTCTGCTGGCAAGAGGTCCAGAGAATCCTGCTCATTGTTTTATTTAACAACACCAGGTTAAAGTCCAACAGGTTTATTTGGTAGCAAAAGCCACACAAGCTTTCGGAGCTCTTAGCCCCTTCTTCAGGTGAGTGGGAATTCTGTTCACAAACAGAGCTTATAAAGACACAGACTCAATTTACATGAATAATGGTTGGAATGCAAATACTTACAACTAATCAAGTCTTTAAGAGATGAAACAATGTGAGTTTCAGACTCACATGATCGGTCACTCTCTCCACTCACATTGTTTCGTCTCTTAAAGACTTGATTAGTTGTAAGTATTTGCATTCCAACCATTATTCATGTAAATTGAGTCTGTGTCTTTATAAGCTCTGTTTGTGAACAGAATTCCCACTCACCTGAAGAAGGGGCTAAGAGCTCCGAAAGCTTGTGTGGCTTTTGCTACCAAATAAACCTGTTGGACTTTAACCTGGTGTTGTTAAACTTCTTACTGTGTTTACCCCAGTCCAACGCCGGCATCTCCACATCATTGTTTTATTGTCAGTAATCAGATTGCACAGGTTTAATATCATTGGTAGGAATAAAATCAATGGGCAGTTGAGGAGAATGTCTCTTACATAGTGAGTTTTTATGATCTTGAAGAAGTTCAGATAAAGCTCACTCGACTAATTCCTGGGATGAATGGATTATCTCATGAGGTAAGGTTGAATAAGTTGAACCTGTATCCATTGGAGTTTAGAAAATAGAGGTGATCTTACCAAACCAAGATTCTGTGGAGACCTAACAGGTTGGATGCTGGGAGGATGTTTCCCCTTGCGGGAACTAGGGAACATTGTTTCAAAATAAGAGCTAAAGACAGAGGTGAGGGGACATTTTTTTCTCAGAAGTTCGTCAGACTGTGGAGCTCTCTTTCCCAGAGAGCAGTGGAAGCTGGGTTATTGAATATTTTTCAAGTTTCAGTTGCCAAATGGCCTACTCTTGCTCCTAATTCATATGTTTGCACGTATGAATGCAAAACTTGAAAGAGTGTCAACAGTAACTTTTCAAAATGAAATTGGAAAAGTACTTAGAAAGGACTATGGGGAAAAGTTAGGGAAATGGGGTTAATTGGATAGCTCTTTCAAAAAGTCAACACATTCATGATGGGCCAAATGGCTGTGTGGTTTGTCAAGAAAACCTGTCAAGAAAATCCAAGAAATTATAATATTTTTCTGTTGATAATATTCTGGTCATAATTTTACACTGTGTATGTGAGTGGGAATTAAAGCAAGGGACAAAGTAACTGTCTGAATGTAAACTGTGAACTTGATATGTTAATGAGCCTAGCAATGCTTCAAACAGATAAAATATAAAAGTTTATTTGTTAGTCACAAACAGGCGAATATTAACACTGTAATCAAGTTACTGTGAAATTTCCCTAGTGGCCACATTCCGGCGCCTGTTCGGGTCAATGCATCTAACCAGCACGTCTTTCAGACTGTGGGAGGAAACCAGGGTACTCGGACAAAACCCAAGCAGACACGGGGAAAATGTGCAAACTCCACACAGACAATGACCCAAGCCAGGAATCGAAGCCAGGTCCCTGATGCTGTGAGGCAGCAGTGCTAACCATTGTACCACCGTGATGTTTGTCTCAGATAATTTCAGAAGGATGGTTATAAATCAGGAATAGAATTGAATGGGTTTATAGAATCATAGAATCCCTACAGTGCAGAAGAGGCCATTTGTTCCATCGAGTCTGACAGAATATCTTACCCAGGCCCCCTCCCTGTAACCCCACATTGTTTACTTTCCTTTTAAACTTTTTAAAGTAACGAGATGAAGTTAATCAATTCTGGGAAAGAACAGATCTAAAGAAATTAGCTGCGACAATGGGCCAAAAAGTCCATTGATGTATTCATAGTTTGATGGTTCAAAGCATGTTTGTTTTATCTGCTGATAAATAAGGTGATGATACAAATTTTATTGACTTGCATCAATTCAGCATTTAGATGTGACATTATCAGTTCTTTAACAAGGAGAATATGCAAATTACACACAGACAATGACCCAAGCCGGGAATCAAACCCGGGGCCCCTGGCGCTATGAGGCAGCAGTGCAAACCACTGTGCAACCGTGCCGCCCTCTTCAAACTAGTTCTTCAAACTAGTGTCATGGGATCTTTTACTCTTCTTGACAGGGCCGTAGTTTAACGTTTCATCCAAAAGACGGCACCTCCAACAGTGGAGTACCCCTCAGTATTGCACTGTGAATGTCAATCTTCATCTTTGCGCTGAAGTCCGACATTTGAACATGAACTTACAATCTTCTGAATCAGAATTATGGCTGATAGTGAGGGCAGTAAGAGTTTTAACAACACCAGGTTAAAGTCCAACAGGTTTATTTGGTAGCAAATACCATAAGCTTTCGGAGCACTGCTCCTTCGTCAGACAATTTGGCCCATCAAGAGACCAACTGAATGCAGGCCGTTGGACTGGATGGGATTGATGAGATTGTAAGATTGTCGAGCGGTGTCCACTTCAGCAGTCACGGGCATTCAGCCTCGGATCTTCAGGTAAGCGTTCTCCAAGGCGGCCTTCACGACACACGACAGCGCAGAGTCGCTGAGCAGAAACTGATAGCCAAGTTCCGCACACATGAGGACGGCCTAAACCGGGATGTTGGATTTATGTCACATTATCAGTAACCCCCACAGCTTGCCTCCTGGACTTGCAGGCTGTCCTGTCCGGAGACAATACACATCGCTTTAACCTGTGCCTAATGCTCCCTCGACCCACATTGTCTGTATCTTTAAGACCTGGCTGGTTGTAGGGATTTGCATTCTAATCAGTATTCTGTAACTTGATTTTGTGTCTCTGTGCACTGTTTGAGAGCAGGGAGGAAGCAGACGTGCGAGGGAACCGTGGTTTACTAAGGAGGTTGAATCTCTTGTGAAGAGGAAGAAGGAGACTTATGTTAAGATGAGACGTGAAGGCTCAGTTAGGGCGCTTGAGAGTTACAAGTTAGCCAGGAAGGACCTAAAGAAAGAGTTAAGAAGAGCCAGGAGGGGACATGAGAAGTCTTTGGCAGGTAGGATCAAGGGAAACCCTAAAGCTTTCTATAGGTATGTCAGGAGTAAAAGAATGACTAGGGTAAGATTAGGGCCAGTCAAGGACAGGAGTGGCAAGTTGTGCATGGAGTCTGAAGAGATAGGAGAGGCACTAAATGAATATTTTTCATCGGTATTCACACTGGAGAGGGACAGTGTTGTTGAGGGGAGTACTGAGATGCAATTTTACGTGGTCCATCTGCTTTTACAGTTGGCAGTGGGCCAATTGTCCAAGTGGCCTTTGTCTACTTGATCCAGAGCGGGACAAAATGTCAGGGCTGAAATAAAATTTAAACAGGTGTCTGGGGACTAAGGTTTATAAAGAACAAAGAAAATTATAGCACAGGAACAGGCCCTTCGGCCCTCCAAGCCTGCACCGACCATGCTGCCCAACTGAACTAAAACACCCTACCCTT